>NC_089760.1:24652500-24670000 GCF_040412425.1 Macrobrachium rosenbergii
CTCTCTCTCTCTCTCTCTCTCTCTCTCTCTCTCTCTCTCTCTCTCTCTCTCTCTCTCTCTCAAGCACACACACACAGTTTTCAAGCCTTTCTGGTGCTTTAAATATTGTCTACTGTCGGTATTCCTGTCTTTTTTTCAGTCAGCTTGCAACCTGTCACGATCATCATGTTCTCTCTCTCTCTCTCTCTCTCTCTCTCTCTCTCTCTCTCTCTCTCTCTCTCTCTCTCTCTGTCTTTAATGCGTTCTTGTACTTTAAAAATTGTAAACTATCTATATTCTAGTGTTTTTTTTTTTCATATACATTATATATTCTCATCTCATATTTCTATCATTTGAAATGAAGTGATGATTAACTGAAACATTATGAGTATTGATAGGTTAATGCCAGTAATATTCAGATTCTGATAATATCTGATCATCGACGAACAATATTATTCAGATACAAGAATATATATTTTCCAGGCAAAATATTCCCGAGGGCTTATCTGAATGCTAAACCAATAATCTTTTAAGCTGATTAGAACAGTTAGCTAAAACAGGAAATACAAAATATATTGTCCAGATCTGAATTTTTAACCAATTAGAAAATATGCCCCACATAAGTAATTCACTGGCAGTCATTCTAAATCCGAGTTGATATCTAGTGTCGAATAGATAAATGGCTTTCGAATAAAATTGTCGAATGATATTGAGCACTGGTAGCAAATGCCATCTCGTGAAAATGGCAGGAATTTCGTATTGACTAATGCATTACTGATCTCCAAAGGGTGATCAAAGTAAGTGTTAATTCAACCTTTTTATATATATATATATATATATATATATATATATATATATATATATATATATATATATATATATATTTCAGTTTATGTTGACGATTTCAAAAGCATTTACGAGAATCGTGTGCTTCGAAGGGCGGAGATTAAAGTAATGCAAAGTCGGAATTTAAAAGATATTGGAGAATGGAAATGCTTATTATTCATATTTCAGGTTGGTTATTTAGTATTATATAAAAATTCACATTTTGAAATGTTTTACTCAGTGTTCTTAACCATTTTCAGTGCCCGTACCCCTCAATATCTCAGAAAATCTTTTCGTACCCCCATCTTATATAAATACAACACAAACATATGAAAAGGATTAGTGATACAAACTTTGCTGGGTATTATGTCTCGTACCCCGAGATTTAAGGCTTTGTACCCCTTGGGGATACAGGTACCCTAGGCTGAGAACCACTGGTTACCTCATCTTTAGACTATGACCAAGACAGAAGAATTTTGAATAAATTTTTTTAAGAAATTGTCAAAAGCGAAGATACGAGAAAAAAGATAAATCAAAATATATATACTTTTGGGAATGCTTAATTCACATTCAGATCATGACCAACATAGAAATGTTTTAAAGAAATTTTTAATAAATCCTGAAAAGTGAGATAAAATGAAAAAAAAAATATATGGCGAGTAAAAAAAGAATTATGATTCCAAATTTCAATTCTAGGGACATTCCAATTCTAAAACAGAAAATCGGCAAAAATTAATATAAGATTCCAAATTTCAATTCTAGGGACCTTTCAATTCTAAAACAGAAAATCACCAACACGGAATGAAGGAAATAAATAAAAAATAACGAAAAAGGAGAAGTAATAAATGAACAATGACTGCAATCCGTGAAAGTTAAGTGTAAAACAATTTTCTTTTTTTGTTTTGGAGGAGAAAGAAGAACCTCTACTGGAAAACACAATTTGGAAAGACTTTGAGATGAAATAAGACAAAGGGAAAACTTTGTCATTTGAGACAAAGGATGGGGTGAAATAGTTACGAATTGAGAGATGAAAGAGACTTAAAGGTTTTATAAGTGTGGCGAGAATGTTTGATGAGGCAGAGGTGGACTTAGTTTTTGGAGTTTAACATGTTTAAAATCACAAGTGAATTTGTGCATGGGCAGCCGTCAGATACTTTGATACTTTTTAATTAATAGCAGTCTTTGAAGTTTAATAACCAGTAGGGAGGTGGAAACTGAACCAGTGGGCATTAGAAACAACCAGTGGGCATTGGAAACTGAACCAGTGGGCATTGAACCAGTGGGCATTGGAAACTGAACCAGTGGGCATTGGAAACTCAAGCAGTGGGCATGCATTGAACCAGTTGGCATTGGAAACTGAACCAGTGGGCATTGAACCAGTGGGCATGGGCATTGGAAATGGGCATTGGAAACTGAACCAGTTGGCCTGGGCATTGCAACCTTGGGCACTGAACCAGTTGGCATGGGCATTGGAAACTGAACCAGTTGGCATTGGGCTGAACCAGGAAACTCAACCAGTGGGCATTGGAACCTTTGGGCATTGGAAACTGAACCAGTGGGCATTAGAAACTGAACCAGTGGGCATTGGAAACTGAACCAGTGGGCATGGGCATTTGAAACTGAACCAGTGGGCATGGGCATTGGAAACTGAACCAGTTGGCATGGGCATTGGAAACAACCTTTGGATATTGAACCAGTGGGCATTGGAAACTCAACCAGTGGGCACTGGCATTGGAAACTGAACCAGTTGGCATGGGCATTGGAAACTGAACCAGTTGGCATGGGCATTGGAAACTCAACCTTTGGGCATTGGACCAGTGGGCATTGGAAACTCAACGAGTGGGCATTGGAAACTCAACCAGTGGGCATTGGAAACTGAACCTTTGGGCATTGGAAACTCAACCAGTCGGGGGTGGAAACTGAACCAGTGGGCATTGGAAACTGAACCAATTGGCAATGGCATTGGAAATTAAACCAGTTGGCATGGGCATTGGAAACTGAACCAGTGGGCATGGGCATTGGAAACTGAACCAGTGGGCATGGGCATTGGAAACTGAACCAGTTGGCATGAGCATTGGAAACTGAACCAGTTGGCAGTTGGCCAGTGGGCGTTGGTAACTGAACCCAGTTGAAACATTGGACCAGTGGGCATTGGAAACTCAACGGCATTGAAAACGACCTTTGGGCACTAAACCAGTAGTCATTGGAAACTGAACCAGTGGGCATTGGAAACTCAACCAGTCGGGGGTGGAAACTGAACCAGTGGGCATTGGAAACTGAGCTAGCGGCGGGCATTGGAAACTCAACGAGTGGGCATTGGAAACTGAGCCAGTGGCGGGCATTGGAAACTGAGCCAGCGGAGGGAATTGGCGGGCATTGGAAACTGAACCAGTGGCGGGCATGGGAAACTGAACCAGTTGGCATGGGCATTGGGAAACTCAACCTTTGGGGATTGGACCAGTGGGCATTGGAACCACTGGCAGGCATGGGAAACTGAACCAGTGGCGGGCATTGAAACTGAACCAGTGGCGGGCATGGGAAACTGAACCAGTGGCGGGCGTTGAAACTGAACCAGTGGCGGGCATTGAAAACTGAATCAGTGGCTGGCATTGGAAACAGAACCAGTGGCGGGAACCAGTGGGCATTGGAAACTGAGCTAGCGGCGGGCAAACTGAACCAGTGGTGGGGGCATTGGAAACTGAACCAGTGGCGGGCATTGGAAACTGAACCAGTGGCGGGCATTGAAACTGAACCAGTGGCGGGCATTGGAAACTGAACCAGTGGCGGGCATTGAAACTGAACCAGTGGCGGGCATTGAAACTGAACCAGTGGCGGGCATTGAAACTGAACCAGTGGTGGGCATTGGAAACCAGTGGCGGGCATAAACCAGTGGCCTGAACCAGTTGGAACCAGTGGGCAAACTGAACCAGTGGCGGGCGTTGAAACTGAACCAGTGGCGGGTATTGAAAACTGAACCCAGTGGCGGGCATTGGAAACTGAACCAGTGGTGGGCATTGGCATTAGAAACTGAACCAGTGGCGGCGGGCATTGGAAACTGAACATGGGAAACTGAACCAGTGGCGGGCATTGAAACTGAACCAGTGGCGGGCATAACCAGTTGCGGGCATGGGAAACTGAACCGGTGGTGGGCAAGGGAAACTGAACCAGTGGCGGGCATTGGAAACTGAACCAGTGGCAGGCATGGGAAACTGAATTAGTGGTAGGCATGGGGAAACTGAACCAGTGGCGGCACTGAAACTGAACCAGTGGCGGGCATTGAAATTGGTTCGAAGAAAAATAAGGAAGATATAACATTCCAAACAGTCGCGAAAATAACAATAACAACAACGTTAATAATAATAATAATAATAATAATAATAATAAGAAGAAGAAGAAGAAGAAGAAGAAGAAGAAGAAGAAATCACACCACAGACACAAATTATAACAACAATACTAGCAAAAGAATTAGTAGACTAAGAAGAAAAAAGATATCAGAATTTGATATAATTATTATATATTTAACAGAAGGCTGCCTTGTGAGGGGAGCAGAAGGCTGATGTCATTCATGAAAGGACACACCTTTGACCTTTGTCATTCACACAGACGAAACAAAATCGAAACAGGTGACCGGGTAAAGTTATTGAGTTCCTGGGGCAAGGAGCTTCTGAGGCCGGGGAATGTTTTAACCTTAGGAGAGAGAGAGAGAGAGGGGGGCGGGGAATGAAGAGAGACAGACAGACAGAGGGAGAGAGGGAGAGGAAAATAAAGAGAGAGAGAGAGAGAGAGAGAGAGAGAGAGAGAGAGAGAGAGAGAGAGAGGAAGGGAGAGGAAAAGAGGCAGATAGACAGACATAGGGAGGGGAGGAGAGAGAGAGAGAGAGAGAGAGAGAGAGAGAGAGAGAGAGGGAAGGCGGGGGGTTGGGGGAGTAAAGGCGATGTACTTCCATCATCTTTGCAGTAAAAAGCAGTTTTGAGACTTTCCAGATATACTGTATATTCATTACGAAGCTTGTAATGAAAATGATTATAAAAATAATATTATTTGCTTTAGTTATAGTAGTTTACAGTCAGTTTATTATAAACGTCAACTTGTCTCTATCCATTTTTCAAAGGAAGAAAGTTTAATTCTTTCAGCGATTGTCCAAGTTCTTTTGTGAAATTTTTAATAGGCCTACCGTCTTAAACTATCTTCCTTCCTTCAAGCCACCTTTTCCTACATCGACTGTCGGGGTTGGTCTGCAGCAGTTTATCAATAGAAAAAAAAAATGAAAAAAAAATGAGTGCCAATGGGCCTAACTTGGTAGAAGAATTGACTGTCGGCAAATATGGTTCGTGTGATTTTATTCCTCGTGGGTGGAACCCGAGCCACACGTCTGAGGGACGTTTAGATAGCCTTCGGCAAAATGGAAGAATGTCCGCGGTCATCCTGATCGTTGCCAGAGCCGTTCATCCGAATATTCAATGTAGGCATGAAGTAAAGGCTAAAGGTAATAGGCATCACATATAAATATCTTTCTGAGATGACTTAGAATAGGTTAAACTTGTACTAATGAAAGATACCATTGCAATAGTTGTTAATCTAAAATCACGATAAATTAAGTAAGTTTTGTCCTTGTTTCCATATACTTCGTAAATGGCAGTGTATTAAAATATTTTCAGCTAAACAATTAATATAGATGTTTTTACTCACAGATGTTTGAGAACCTTGCTGTTATCAAAAGAAATCCTTAATAAAAGATGGCATATTTTAGATTCTCAGCGCTTATTATTATTATTATTATTATTATTATTATTATTATTATTATTATTATTATTATTATTATTATTATTATTATTATTATTATTAAATATTAGCAAAAATTCCTATGAAGCAAACGCAAGAGGCCATCAACTTGCAACGCAGCCTTCCTCAGTAAATAGAGAAACAGAAGCAAGAAAATAAGAAACTAATAAAGATAAACTAACCATTGATCATGCACAAGCATAAAACGCAGTAGCAATCAGAAGCATTAAGGAAATTCTGCATGGAAGCTTTACTGAAGCATCACAGCCTTGCCTAAGATAATAGACAAATCCACTAACAATACGACCAGGAACCAGCCCACTGAATCCTTAGACAAAATGACTGTCATTGCGATTGTTTATTGTCAGGCGCCTGAAACGGGAATTCTTTTTGTGAACTTTTTATGAAGACAGTATTGCCTGTGAACTATTAGATACCAGGCTACTTAAATGACTGTTATGTTGATTTAGTTGAAATATGGAAATTAAATATCAAAGGCCTCATTTCCAGATTCGGAAACAATTGTCACAGTCTTTTTGATTTTTTTTTACGAGAATAAGCTAACTGAACGCCTTAATATTACATCTGAATTGACTTTCTTATTTGTTTAAATCAAATAATGTCACACTGCGGCTGCATAAAAGAGGAAATAATTCATAAACGCTTGACTTTGATAAACGAGGACTGGATGTAATAAAGTAAATCGACACCTGTTGCTTAGAATATTAAAAGATATATGGACGATTGCATGAAAGAATTATTTCTCCCTTAGGGGGATTGCGCCAGATCTGTCTGTCTGTCTGTTTGTCTTTTTATCTATTTATCTATCTATCTATTAATACAGTTACTTATTTCATGCTCCTTATTAACGTGTTTGTTTTCTTTCACACAAGCTTTTTCATGCAATATGTATATATGTATATATGTATATATGTATATATATATATATATATATATATATATATATATATATTTTATTTATATATATATATATATATATATATGAACATATATATATATGAACATATATATATATATATATATATATATATATATATATATATATATATATATATATATAAATATGAACATTATATATATATATATATATATATATATATATATATATATATAAATATGAACATTATATATATATATATATACATATATATATATATATATATATATATATACACATACATACATACATACATACATACATACATACATACATACATACATACACACACACACTTACAGTATATTACGAGTGCTAATATATCCATAAAAAAACTAATGTGAGAATAAATAAATCAGTCGATAAGCAGCATGAAATACGTAACTCCACATTAGGAAAAGATGAAGAATCGACAAAAGATGAAACGGGGAAATTATTATGTAACCGACCGTTTGCTGACCAAGGACTAGCCGTTATGACGTGCTGTGACATTTTCCCTGGCTTTTCTTGTCCGCATTCTTTCAGACGTTTCCTTGACAACCAAAAACGAAGTTTGGCTATACAGTTTAGTCCTGTTGTCCTGAATAGATTGCGCCGAGGTGATATTGGATACTTTGGGGATGAACCAATAAAGTTATATTAAATAAATAGGCTGCTGTTTTGATCTAATTACAGTAAGTTGATGACAACCAGAAACGAGTTTTGGCTAAACAGTTTAATCCTGTTGACCTGAATAGAATGCGCTGCGGTGATATTTGAGTTTCAGGGGATGAGTAAAGATATGAACTGAATGCAGCCATCTTATGCCAAATGGTACTGAATAAGTTTAAGTTTTGACCGGGATATACTTAATCAGTAACAACCAGTTTAGCTAAACAGTTTAATAGAATGCGCAAAGGATGTGTTATCTGAGGCTCTGGTGAGGAATAAAGTTATGAATTGAATGCAGCCATCTTGTGAAAAAATGGAACTGATTAAGTTGATGGTTTGCTCTGATTATACTTAGACTCTGAGCTGAATTCTTTCAGCTGATGATGGATGAAGATCTGAAGCTGGCCTTCAGAGATGGTCATTACACAATAGCAGAGACAATAAAAGAACAAAAATCATTGCATATGAAAACGATTGAAAACAAAGAATAAATGCGAACGAATGGAAATCATAGAACAAAAAATCTTTACAAAAACATGATCCACAACCGAACTAATGGCAAGAGAGGAGTTTTTTATCTTCGCCTGGAAAGGTGTTTGCACTGAGAGTTCGACCTTCAGGTAATTATGGTTTTTGTTTTTTTTTCTAGCGTAATTTGGTAGTTCCTTTTCCTTTCCATTGTATAAACATTATAGGGGAGAGAGGAACAAGAAAGTGTATATATATATATATATATATATATATATATATATATATATATATATATATATATATATAAACAAGTATGTGTGTATGTATATACAGTATATACTGTATATATGTATTATATATATGCATATATAATATATATATATGTGTGTATACATGAACACACACACAATATATATACACAAATGTATGTGTGTGTTTGTGTGCATGTGTGTGGGTATGTGTAAAGAAATAAAAAAAATCAAGAAAGGTCACAAACGCAGAGATGCCCAGTAACACAAACACACACATTCAATAGTTTCCACAGAGCAGCGTCTCTCTCTCTCTCTCTCTCTCTCTCTCTCTCTCTCTCTCTCTCTCTCTCTCTCTCTATATATATATATATATATATATATATATATATATATATATATATATATATATATATATATATATATATATATTACAATATAAGTTCTCAATATTCGTTTCTCAGATATATATATATATATATATATATATATATATATATATATATATATATATATATATATATATATATATATATATCCCAGAGAAACGAATATTGAGAACTTACAATTGCAAAAAGGAAGACAGTCATGACAGGCCCATTACCTAAAAGATACCAAGACAGGGGAGGGAGAGAGAGAGAGAGAGAGAGAGAGAGAGAGAGAGAGAGAGAGAGAGTTTTGCATAATATTGACCCATTGACTAAAATTATGCAAATTTTCGTCATTATAGCATTAGGAACACTGAGTAAGAAAAGTATTGCAACATTTCCTCACAGACTATTTTTTTTAGCTGGAAAGAAACAGAAGAAGAAGAATAAGAATGAACTGGAATAAATAGACAAAAATAATAATTAAAAGAGAATCAAAACGAGAACATAAATCCTACATCTGAAGAATGAATTAAAAAATCACCTCACTAAAAAAAAAGATAAATTACAAAAATAGAAAAATGAAGAAAATCAGTAGATATCTAAGGTTAGGCAATTGTTCCTCATATGAGGCAAGTCTTTTTTTTTTTTCTTTTTAGAAAGGAATTTACCATGTTTAAGAATATGCATGCAATTTGCATAAACAGATTTGTATTTTTATACAAAGACACATATACACATCTCTCTCTCTCTCTCTCTCTCTCTCTCTCTCTCTCTCTCTCTCTCTCTCTCTCTCTCTCTCTCTCTCTATATATATATATATATATATATATATATATATATATATATATATATATATACATATAGAGAGAGAGAGAGAGAGAGAGAGAGAGAGAGAGTGGGGATATGTGTTTGTATAAAAATACAAATCTGTTTATGTAAATTGCATGCATATTTTATTCATGGAAAATTCCTTTCTCTCTCTCTCTCTCTCTCTCTCTCTCTCTCTCTCTCTCTCTCTCTCTCTCTCTCTCTCTCTCTCTCTCTCTCTCTCTCTCTCTCTCTATATATATATATATATATATATATATATATATATATATATATATATAAATATATATAAAAGCACAAATCTTGTCAGTGTCTCAACAAACGAAGTATTTTGAGGTTTCCTTCTACGCAACATATCTTTCCTACTTCTTCTGCCTATTGTATTTCTTGTACTTATCATGACACTGCTCTATCACGCCCCTCTCTCTCTCTCTCTCGTCTAGAATTCATAAGACAAAATAACTCCATTACCTTATAAGGTATAAGATGCCGTAATGACCAGTGTCCTCTGTGCTCTAAAAAGTAACTCTTAAAATCAAACTCTAAAAGGTAAACCCTAAAAAGTAAACTCTAAAATGTAAACTCTTAAAATTAAACTCTAAAAGGTAAACCAAAAAGTAAATGCCGTCATTGTAAATGTTGGACCACAGGCATGTTTACGAAAAAATGGGCCACGTGATCTTTGTTTATGGAATCTGACATTGAGAGTTGCGGATGAGGGGTAGGAAGGGGGGGGGCGGCGGGCGATGGGGAGTCGCTCCCCTTACGACCACTTCCTAAATTAAAGGTGTTAAGTAAAATGCACTTGTATTATTTTGTTTCAATACTATTGTGTTATATGTAAATAGATCATTGTATATATTTGAATACATATGTATGTATATTATAAGTATTGCATATAAAGTATGAACACATCCAAATACAATTATAACATACATCCACACACACTCATAAATATATATACAGTTATATTATATATATAATGTGTGTGTAAATTTTTATATGAACACACACACACACACACACACATATATATATATATATATATATATATATATATATATATATATATATATATATATATATATATGCTTGAAGTACATATTACCTCAAGAAAAAGAGAAAAGAAAACTTCCATTCTTCAGATCAGGTTTTAATTCCTTTTGTAACTGAACATTATTCATTTAATCTTTCCAACAAACTGTAGCATGAAAGATTCGGCATGAGGACAAAAATAAATCTCAAAGCAAAGATAGATAAACACCTCATGGTGCTGGAGGAGCTGCTCCGCTAGGAAAAGCCTGATTTTAAACAGGAACAGTGTCTGTATTGTTGCGTAGAACTCTCAGTGCCGAGAACAGGAGTAACTTTGTATAAGGTCCACAATAATATATCAGTAGTAGAATGTGAGACCTTGTAAAAAGTCTCACATTCTACCACTGATATGTTATTGTGGACCTTATACAAAGTGACTGTATTGTTATGTACAAGAGTTCTGTTCTTCCCTTTCAATAACTCTCTGTTCTTCCCTTTCAATAACTCACTTTGTGCTGCATTTTATGGTCTTATTTATATATCTGCTGCAAAGGACAGTCTCCTAAAGTCTCATGCAAGGTTCTAAGCTGTGATTCTCAGCATGAATGTGCTGTCCCAGTATTCATGTTTCTATAGACAGTCATGAAATCTTACGTCCCAAAGACGTCTGGTATTCGCTGGTAGGAAACCATCCAAATGCTGACCAGACGGAACTCTCGTAGAAAAAAAAAAATAATTTTTTTTTCCTTAACACTGACCTTTATTTTCTGCTTGATAACAATCCACTTTATGCAAGCAGTTGGTTTGCAACTCCGCAATACTCTTCCTCCCTCAATGGGCTGTATGAGATGATTACAAGGAGTGTGGCTCTCGTATACGAGATTTTTATCATCCTCCTCGTATGTCGGCTGCTTTCTGGAACGGAATGAGGCTAGTATGCAAGACTTCCTTAAGGCCTCCAAGGTTAGGCTGTGACAGTTATCATTATTTCATTGCATGATTATCACCCATTCACTCTCTACGCTGGATTTCTCAGGTCTTACTGCAACCCATTGCCAGTCAAAACAGATTCCTGGTTTCTGAATTTTTTTCGAGTATATATTTTTGGGATGAGGTTGCTCGGCCAGCGCCCAAGCCCCATCAATAATGTTGAGGGTCCTTACGCTAGGGAACAACCCCAACCCCCGTCGCCCCGCTCCCCTAGTCCCCGAAACCCGAAGGGACATGGGGTGGGGGAAGCAGGGAGTGATGTTGCTAGGAGTACTATTGATAATTGCCCAAAAAAGATTTCTCAGCAGGCAACAAAACCGGGATATCAAGTTCCTTCATGGTATGAAAACAACTCTCTGAAAGAGATGAGTACAACTGTAGCTTAAAAACAAAACACACACATACATACACACACACACACACCACACCACACATACATATATCTATATATAATATATATGTGTATATATATATATATATATATATATATATATATATATACTTATGTGTGTATGTATGTATGTATGTATGTATGTACTCATGTGTGCATGTTTGTAAAAAGAGAGAAAGTTTCCCATCTCTATTAATACTCTGAAATTCTGAATAATCTCACAAAAGACTCCATTACCAATAGGCTATGCAGCAATTACTGCCGGCCAGACTTAAACAACAGAGATAGAGAAAGAGAGAGAGATAAACGCAGCGTCGAGCTGAGTACGCGACCCTGCAGCTACTGAACTTCCGTATGAGGGTGGAAGCGTCCATCGCCCTACTTTATTATCCTTCCTAGTTCTTCCTCATAGTAGATAGACTGCGAGAAAAAACGAAGGATAGAAATGGGTTGAGGCATCCAGTATCCCAAAAGAGAATAGGGGAGGAGGGTGTAGGGCAACGTATGCCCCGGGGGGAGGTAGTAGGGCGTTAGGGGGGAGGGCAGGGGGTTGGGTTTTAATGGAATGTCGCCTTCAACAATGCCCGAGTGGACAGTCACGAAGCGCCTCAGCGGCCGTCATCGTTAAATGTCTAACGCAATCGCTCTCGAGTCTCGAGCTTCGTCGTCGTCTTCCAGTGCTCTCGTCATTCGCTTTCTCGCCTGAGCTGACGAATGTCTGTTAAGTAAGGCTTTTCTATAGGACAAATTAATTACTTAAAATCGGCCCTCTCTTGAGAAATTCGTCTGTCATAATTTACTAAATTCCCATCAAGTGAAATCACCTGCGAGTGTTCGGCGTAGGGTTCCAAGACATGTATTCTTCTTTAACTTCCCGTCATAGCTCTTACAAAATCTTTTTGGTGTCCTTTTTATGAGAGGGCGAATTAATTACTTATAAGTTCTTGTCTTCGGTCGTCTCTTAAACAGTCGTCTGGTATACTTTTCTAAACTCCCAAAAGGGGCCACCACCCTACGAGTGTTCGACATAGGGTTCCTTAGGCACCAAGATGCATTTATTCTTCTTTGGTTTTCCAACAAAACTCTTGTTAATCTTTTTGGTGTCCTTTCACAAGGCTGGTCGACTCCTTCAACTTCGCCTTGCTCCAAATTTTATGTATTTCAGTACAAAACCTTTTGGCTAGTCCTTTGACAGTCGAGCAATGTGACTCACTTATTAGGTTTAAGCAATTGATAATGATGATGATGTTAGTAATAATTGATATAAAATTAATAGCTTTTTGGAAAAGATGATATCAAGTCTAGATAAAGTGTTACGAAAGTTCATGAAGATGGAGATTTAATCAAGTGTGGAAAAGTATTAAATAATTTGCTTCCTAAGCTAAAGGCCGAGGAACGATTGCCAGAAACAACAATAAGCAAAAAAAAAATGGAAAGGCCAATAAAAGGAAGAACGAAGCAGTCGATGATGACGGTGATGAACATAGTTTAAAAAGTGAGAGTACTGGGAAGCCTGAAAAATTCGAAGACGGAAAACTTGTAAACACTAGGAATCCCATGCTTCCTAGAAATGAAAACGTAAAATTTCCACAAAGCAAAAAGTTTCCAGAAAAGAAAATACTCAAATGGGAAATCGTAGCAAAATACTGTAAAGATAAAAGAGCATTATGATCAATAAATGATAACAAATCGGCGAAAGATATAAATGTATATATATATACATATATATATAATGTGTGTGTGTGTGTATGTATGAATATACAATCTTTTGTACGAGAAATACCCAGTCATCTGACCTTCCAGCCATAGTAAACGTATATCCATTACTGCTACAGATCCCTTATCCATTTGCCATAACGCCAGATCGCTGTTAAGTATAAGAAATGTGGAAGCATCAGAAATGACACAGTCCATTCCATGACCACGACTGAGGCCGGAGAAAGTGAATGGCGAAAAGCGATCTCGAAAGTGACATTATAATGGTCATTCGCTTACGAAAACTACTACAAGAAAAGCTGCATTTTTTACCGTTTTTTTTTTTTAACATTTCTTTATGATCTCAATTATGGCTAGAAGTAAAGGAGATAATTATCACTTCTGTCGGACCCTCAAATGGACATAAATTTTACTCTCTCTCTCTCTCTCTCTCTCTCTCTCTCTCTCTCTCTCTCTCTCTCTCTCTCTCTCTCAGTACCGTTGGCCATCTTATTTCTGAATAATGTAAAATCGGGATATTCTCTCTCTCTCTCTCTCTCTCTCTCTCTCTCTCTCTCTCTCTCTCTCTTTCTTAGTGCAGTTAGCCATCATATTTCTGAATAACGCCAAATCGGATAGTTCTCTCTCTCTCTCTCTCTCTCTCTCTCTCTCTATCGATGTAGCTATTCATAATATTTCTGAATAGTATCAAATCGGAATATTCCTCTCTCTCTCTCTCTCTCTCTCTCTCTCTCTCTCTCTCTCTCTCTCTCTCTCTCTCTCTCTCTCTCTCTCTCTCTCTCTGTCAGGGCAGCTAGCCATCATTTTTCTGAATAATGTCAAATCGGGATCTCTCTCTCTCTCTCTCTCTCTCTCTCTCTCTCTCTCTCTCTCTCTCTCTCTCTCTCAGCGCAGTTAGCCATCATATTTCTGAATATGTCAAATCAGGATATCCATCTCTCTCTCTCTCTCTCTCTCTCTCTCTCTCTCTCTCTCTCTCTCTCTCTCTCTCTCTCTCTCTCTCTCTCTCTCTCGGTGCAGTGTTAGTCACCATATTTCATAATAACGCCAAATCGGGAAATTCCTTCGCTTTTAATTAGCGCAATTGATAATTAAAGTATTGTCCCTGACATTTAAAGACGGTGTCTGGAATCGCATTCTTTTCATTTCTTTATTTCGGGGATGTTTCTTCTGCTATGCAGTTAGTGACTTTTTTGAAGACCGCATAAACCTTGAGTAGTTTATAAATTGACCTACACGAGCTTGGCCATTTATCTCTCTACCTGACTATGTGAACAAATAGAACTTGATGTGAATTCCAACGTAAGTTCATGATTGCAAATATTATTGGCCCATTTATCCCCGGAATGTTTTCTTGTTAAACTCAAAGTTAGCATTCTGTGTAAAGACCCATTTGCAGGTTCCAATACTTTCGTCAAAAGAGAAAGAAATGCTTTCGAAAATGTAAAAGTTTGTAAGACACTTTTCTAAGCACATCTACCTTAATTAGTAATTTCACTTGAGTGAATCTTCACGAAAAGCAAAGAAGGTAGTAGTTTGCAAATGTGTTAAAAGAGAAACTTGAGAAAAGATCTGCACTAAAATAGCAAGAAGAGAGAAAAACTAAACTTAAATTTGGTAGCCAAAGGTCAAATAGAGGTGGGTCAATATTTAACTACATAATGCGCTCTTTACATGGAAACAAGAACAAAAAATATTAAAGCAAATATGTATCTGGTTCATGAAATTTAGGCTGTCATACCAAGACTGGTTATTCACTTGTTACAAATAGAACTGGAAAATCAGATCGAGTATGGTTGATACATTGGTTTAGCTAATATTAAATAACGAAGCATTATTAAATGAAACATTAATATGAAATATATGAAAGATATAAGACATTATTAAGCATTATCATCATAAAGCAATTCAATCTGATCAAAGAGTCCTTTCTTAACTCTCATTGGGCCGTTGTTTGGTGGAAACTGGAACCCGATGAAGTTAAAGAAGTTGGACGGTAGGATTTGGGTGCATGAAAGGGACTCGAAATAAAGTCAAAGGCTGAAAGTAATGCAGATGCAAAGACCCATTAGTTTCATTAACAGGCAACCACCAAATGGACGCTGTAGAAAGCACCCAAACTCGAGACCTATCCCACCGCTAGCTCCATAAGCATGCAGAATGCTATCTTGGTCTCAGCTTCGAGACGGTACTTAGCGTTTACGTGGCGTAACTTTTGACGGTATGGGGACACTAGTCTCGAAATAATGATTGAACAGAAATGGATGTGGAGTTGTTCAGGAAATGGAGGTGAATATAACTGAATAAGGATCAAAAAATAAAACTAAGGAACAATTAGGCACTGCAAAAGGAAAGAAATGTAGGCTCAATAGGCCTAAGATAAAGACGGAACCATGTAAATTCGAGTATTGAAAATATCAGATAATTGAAACAAAGACGGGGCCGATGAAGAGTAAGATAGAAGTAGGTCAGTAAAGACGAGGAAAGGATGAAATAGGAATTGAAAAAAAGAATACAAAATCCGGTCATAGCGTTGACATGAGGACAGAGTAACAGTGAAATAGGAATACAAACACTGTAATGTAAGTGAAGGCAAACCAGAATAAGAAAAAAAGATTAAAAGAAAAGACAAACAAAATAGGGAGAAGCAAGATCATTCAATGAAAAATATATCTGGATACTTACAGGTTAAAAAAAAAAAAATAAGATAAGAGGAAGGGTAGAAAAGAAATTAGAGTAAGGTTGTGGTAAAGCGAAACTGAATAGAATAAATGAACCTTGAATCAGGAGACATATAGGAAGGAGGAATAAAAGGACAGTGAAATATGAGATGCAGAGAAGAAGAAGAGTGTTGTTCGAAGAGAATATACAGGAAAGAAGACAAAATCATGTAGGCGTGTACCAGAGGAAGAGTAAAGAAGCCAAGAAGCAAATGACGGAAAGGCAGAGAGATAACGAAATCTTTGGCAGTTTATAAACAAGCTGTTCCAGTAAACTCAAAGATAATTGCTCCTAAATAAAGCATTTAAAAATTTCGATGAAAACACCATAGATTTAGGCCTTAGTCCTTTAGGTTACATATCATTCCTTGTAATGTAGAATCTTTTTTTCACGAACAGCTGTAGACTAATCTCAGGGGGTGTTTATCATTTTACATTTCTCTGAAAAGTAAAATTTAGACCATTAGGATTTATAAGTTTAATGATTCACCATTTTGGAGGAAATTCCCAAAAGCTTTGAAGTAATGTATGATTTAAAATCGATAAAGTGAAATAATGTCTTATTTGCAATAATCAGATTTAGAGAAGTGTCCTTTGCCGTTTTATGAGGAATTTCGCTGTGTGTGACCTTGTATATCCTGGAAACATGCCAATGACATAACCATATGGCAAAGGCAAACACAGTATAATTTAATTGGGGGGTGGGGGGCAGCTGACTTCAGATCATCTTTCGTGAAGATCTGATGGTAAATTCTAACTCAAAAATAAAAATAAAAAATAATCATGGGTATGATACGAAGGCAACAGTGAACTTCACAGCAATGATACTGAGGTATAGTAATAAAGAACAAGGATAAGAAAATACAAAGAGGCTGGTAAAAGAACAGCTAAGACACATGTTTGTAATAGTACTAGTTTCATGACGTTTGTTGCACAGCGCAAAGAGATGGGAAAAGGAACTTAGTAGCTAAAGTGATGTAACTCAAAGGAAAGAGATTGATGGTAATATGCTTACGAGTCAATCTCAGGTCCTGGAGAATGGACAAAATTTACTATTTTAAAGTCTGAAAATTATTCATGAAAATGTGGTAGGTGTTTGTTGTTACAGTAACAATAAGCTAGACTACTGCCAAGCTTTGGAATCCCTATCTCCTTCCTTTTACTCCCAAAGAATTAAGTCTATCCCCTTCTCGTTTTCTGCGGATCTGGTCTGGATATGGGTATGAGGCTATCCGTCCCAGTGGCCTTTGCAGTACAAAAAGAATCATAGAGTACTCTACATTCCTTTAAACTCTTTCCGCTGTTTTTGTATCCGTCGCGTAGCGAAGTGAGATCGTTATCGAGGCAAACGAAGCGGAAGAAAACGAAGCATAGAAGAGAAAGGAGAAAACTTGGTGTGAGTAACACCCCCTCGGGCAAAACGCTGACGTGTGTTCATGACCGTCACTGCAGCGGCGGTTATGCCACCGTTTCGCAAGCCGGTTTTAATGAACTGATTGCAATTTCAAGAGCACATTGTCAAGGACGGAAACCAA
>NC_089760.1:24675000-24860000 GCF_040412425.1 Macrobrachium rosenbergii
AATATTTTACGTTGGTAATTTAGATTCATGTTTTGTAGGACCATTGTAACCGCATAATATTCTGTGGTGTACAACAAATCATTGACTGTGTGTATGTATGTATATATATATATATATATATATATATATATATATATATATATATATATATATATATATATATATATATTATATTGCAATTATTATACCACAAACATCGTTTAATATGGAATTCACTATACCTTGGGAATAGCTTACAACAAGAGGGGAACTATAATGGATAAGTGTTTCTGTCATAGATAGCTTAGTTGTCAGAATCAAATGTTTTATCGCTGATTTTGAACAAAGATCGAGTTTCGAATCCCGGCTGGCTCATAAATACTTATCAGTTGTGATTGCCTTTGAAATTAAGTTATTCCCAAGATTTAGGGATCTAGATACCGAACGATATTTATGGCTTAATATTTGAAAATGCAATATATATATATATATATATATATATATATATATATATATATATATATATATATATATATATATATATGTATGTATATATATGTGTATTATATGTATATATATATATATATATATATATATATATATATATATTATATATACATAAATATATATACATATATATATGTATACATACAGTATATACATACATATATGTGTGTATATGTTTATGTATGTATTTACACACATATGATATGCAATGTCACATTAAACATTTTTCTCACTAGCACAGGTTTACCTCAGCATCAGTGAGGAAATAAAAGAAAGGTTGATCCACACACGTCAGTTGCCTTGGAAGCCTTAAATGATATAATAACCATCCATCCCCACAACCCCTCTTCTATCGGTCTCCTCCTCCCACCCCTCCCCCCCCACCCCCTTCTGCTCTTAAGTTCCTCACCTGCTTTATCTTGTAGCTCAAGGTAAGTCACGAGATGCCTTGTTTGTAGTGTTATTTGCTTCCTGCGTCTCTGGACTTTTCATGTTGTGACGGCTGTTAACTTTTGAGGGCTTTCACGGGTAAATGTATGTTTAAGCGTTAGTGTTTATACCACATATGTGTATATATATAATATATATATATATACAGTATATGTATATATATATATATATATATATATATATATATATATATATATATGTTTATATATAAATATATATATATGTGTATATGCGTTATTGTTTTAATCTAATACCATTTCATGAAATTAAAGGGTGCATAAAAGCACAATTAAAAAGAATCGCCACATATTTCGATTGATAATATTCCAGTCCTGATCACTGGTAAATGTGAACAGTATTAAATAATAACAGTGGTAAGAACCTACATGCTGGTGGCCCAATCTGCCTCGTTGTATTGCGAATGAATCTTAAAATGAACTCGTCCTTGAGATCATATTTCCATTGTCTTGTACACAGGTTTATATTCTCAGCCTTACTAATGATGAATTCTAGAATCTTCATTTTGTACGAGCAGTTTTTTATTTTTTTTTAAATAAGCTCACTCCAATCTAAGGTATGACCCGTATCCCTCATATTTACGAAAATATTCGAGCTCTCTGAACCATTCCTTGCTGAGCGTTGATTCATCATGGTGAGATGGACCTGCCATTCCCCCCGACGTAAATGTCTTTGTAGCTTTGCAAGGGATTTTAGAAATACAGGCATCAGCTGGTTGCTTTCATGAAACACACATTAATAAGCGAATGAGATTTTAAAATCACGGGAATCAGTTGGTTGTTTAATTAAATATACATTAATATAGCCAACTGCTGATGGTTTTAGGAAAGTGACATTCAAACGCATTGTTGGATTTGAGATGTTCAGTAACATTTTCCACGTTTTCTGCATAGGGAAGCCATGATTAACGCATCCAAGGCAAATCGTCGTTCTGAGGTTTAACTGTCGGCAGAATTTCTGATTTAGAATATCCCGTGTTATGCTGAGAGGGAAGAGAAAGGGCTGCACATATTACAGCCGAGCTTTCACTGATAAAAGCTACTATTAAAAGAAGAAACACTGTCAGTTATATGTATGCCAAGGGGGAAGTGATCTTTAGCGTGGTTTGAATGCCGTACATAGAAAAGATAACACGTCGTCAAACGGGACTTTGGTAGATAGCTCTTCTACTTCTAAACTGAGCAGTTGTATGTTGCTGTTTCAGATATTCAGTCTTTGTATGAAATCTTTGTGTTTTGCAAGGGAGGACGAGAAGGTTCCTTCCCTACTTTATTTGTATAGTCCCACAAAAGCACAGAAGGACGGAATTCCTCTTTCTCCTGTAATACCCTTCTTCTTCTTTCGACCTTATCAGTCCCACTGTATAGCAGGGTCGGCCGCTCGAGTCAACTTTCTCCATCTATTTCTATTCCTTGCATCTTCTTCCCCCAAGTCCCACCTCACCCATATCCCTCCTCACCACCTCCATCCATCTGATCCGCTGACGCCCCACAATCCTCCTCCTCCTCCCCGTCACTGGCATGTTCTTAGCTCTCCTGATTGGTTCCACCCCCTCTCTTCTTATTACGTGGCCATAGTATCCAGCAGAGATTGAGCCACATACAAATGATCAAAGTGGCTGGCACATTTATTATCACCTTTTGTGGAAGTGAAGTGAGGATAATGAATACGAATTAAATGGAGAAAATTAAAAGCTGTTGAGATGAACTGTTTGCGCAGTATATGTGGCCTCCACAGAACTGAGATGGTGAGACTCTTAGGGAAAGTTTAGATCAGAGCACTGAGCGACGTATGTACTCCGTTGCTTTCAAGCTTCCGAGCCGCTCACACCAGACTTCTAAGATCTGTCGAAAAACGCCTTAACTCTTGTGGATTTCAAGCAGGAGCATTAGCCCTACGCTGATGCCAAAGTGACGAAGGTTAAATGACCAGTTCGGAGCCAGTGAATTGATTCATAACAGGGAACTTCCTTCCCATTAAACTAAGCTCAGGCCGCGATCCCAAGGTCCTTGTGCTCCCAGGTTATTCGGCTCTCAACAGGTGACAGAGAAGCAAAGGTCTCTGTATATCAACTTACCTATCTATTGGCTTGCAGGCATCAATTTGATTCAGTGTCGTTTGCATCTAAGAGTAACTTATAGATAATATTATGGGCGTTAGGAATTTTGACTCAATGGTCTGGTTAAGTTATTCAGTCAAAGAAACTGCAGTAAAGATTATCAGGTTTCATCAAGCAAGGTCTCTCTCTCTCTCTCTCTCTCTCTCTCTCTCTCTCTCTCTCTCTCTCTCTCTCTCTCTCTCTCTCTCTCTCTCTCAGGCATCATCATGGTCCAATTCCACATAACTCAGACTTCTAATGTTTTTTGCAAGTATGCTCACACCATATCACTGGCATATCCATAGATCATAGTAGAGTCTCATATACACATCCTTTACTTACCTACTCACCAAAAAATGACTTACGGGCTGTTCTATGAGCAAGAGCCCGTGCTGGCATAAGGCCAGCTTTATAAAAAACAACAACAACTGCAAGTATCAGTAAGATTCGGTATCTTACACGACATTGGAGTCCGTCCCACTGTCAAACCTCCTCTTTTATCCTGTCTGAGGACTGGTATAAACATATAAACTCCTAATACAGTTGGAGAGAGAGAGAGAGAGAAGAGAGAGAGAGAGAGAGAGAGAGAGAGAGAGAGAGAGAGAATAAAGCTTTCATCAGGTGACCGGGAAAAACCTTTTCACAAACTATTGTTTTTAGTGATGAATTTGTTTTATATTTAATCGATTAGGGATCATTTTGTTTGGTGGAGTCTTGCTTTACATTTTAATTATCCTTCAAGCTCATTTCATACGAATGTTAAATTCCTTACAGAAACAGCATTATCTGTAACAGCGACATTAATATCACTAACCCCAGGGTGAAGTTGTTATAAAAAGAATCGGAAAAGTGATGCGAACTAGTAAAAGCGAGACGAAATTAAGGAATGGCTAAGGGAATGTGAAACATTAACCAGTGATCTATTTCTTCTTCCTCTTCTTCTTCTTCTTCTTCTTCTTCTTCTTCTTCTTCTTCTTCTTCTTCTTCTTCTTCTTCTTCTTCTTCTTCTTCTTCTTCTTATTATTATTATTATTATTATTATTATTATTATTATTATTATTATTATTATTCAAACTTACAAAGCAATGTTTCAAAAAAGATAATTCCCTTATGTGATCAAAGAGAAAACAGGAGGAATAGCTTTGTGCAATCAAAGCAGAGCTTTGGAGGATATTTTGGACGAATACATTACACGGATGATACCACATGAAATATCCATTTTGTTGTCATTTATGGTGATATTATTCCTCGAACTGAGCGGTATCCTAACCACTGGATTACGTATGAATGTGTTTAACTGTATCACTGCTTGTAAAAACAGAGATCATGAACAATCAGTAATTCTGAGGCCAAATAGAGAAAGAAAACAACAAGTGACATTCACATTTTAAAAAGAAAGTTAGCGTAACAATCGGACCTTAGAGCCTATAAACTCTTCCAAGAAGAAGTTAGAGGACGCACCAACTTCCCTGTAGTCCGACTGAGATTGGCTAACAATATCCAACCTTGACGGGAACCAGTAACTCCAGGATCGTCATGAAATCTGTGTTTTGTACGTCAGCATCGAGATACTTGCGGTGAAAGTCCGGAAGAGGTAAAAAGAACTGTTAAATCGATTACTTCATTGTTTAGTGAAATCAACCTCCACTGGGTGTGAGGAAGTAAAGCGATTTTCGTCACTTTCTGATAAAAAAGTCCTTTTCTCGGGAGCCAATACTACATCCAGATATTTCAACCAATCTGGTTTTCTCTTGTCATCCAACCTAATACTATATCTGTCTTTCCTTCGTAGGAAAGACATATCTTTTAGTTTTATTCCCGTTGTGTCTCTCTCTCTCTCTCTCTCTCTCTCTCTCTCTCTCTCTCTCTCTCTCTCTCTCTCTGTCAGTTAGTCTCATAATAAACTCTGTCTTCTCTTGCCTTTGCAGTACACAAACAATGAAATTCTCAGGTTTCAGAAGACAAAAAATTTCCCTAATTTTTTTTTACAAAATCCAAAATACCTGGGACTTCGGAAAATTAAACCAACGAATTTTATCAGCATTTTTCACTTCAAAGTTAAAACTAGAATGTCTTTGCAAACCTCATCACAGGCATAAAGGCTGCCTCAAGGTAGATGTGTGTGCAAGCGATTATTCACTGACTAACCACAAGGTTTATGCAGGACTTTTGCAGCCTTTTATGAAATATATTTATATATCTGGCCAGTTTGTCCCCTACAATTCATGTTGTTATGGTTGAATCTAAGGATTTTCATCTCGTCAATACACAATCACTTATTTCAACGTCTTAATGTCAGTTTTCTTTGGATTTCTGAAGCTATCGGCCCTACATTATCTTTGCTCACAAAAACCATTTGATTCTATGATCAGTCATACTCATCATTCACTTTCAGAAGGTTAAATTCAATGCCTTTTTCCGCACTTCCTGATTTAATTAATCAGTCATTTTTGAGAGAAAATATTTAACATCTTTCAACGCAAGTAATTTGCGTACTTTTTCACTGCAGTGACCTACAGTGATTAGAGCAGGCTTCGCCATGATAAATAGTCTCAAGAAGGAGACAACAGAACTCCAAAATTGGATTGTGATGGTCGTCCTTATTATTTATTTTCAATTTATCAAAAATGCTCCAATTATATATATATATATATATATATGTATGTATGTATGTATGTACACACACATATATATGTGTACGTGTCTGAAACTTTTGTAATCCTTACGCTCGTGGCTTTTTTATATTCACATAATATATGAAGGCCCAAATATCGTTTAATATCGAACTCTTTATAGCTCGGGAATAACTTACACCCAGGAGGAATTATAATTAGTAAGTGTTCCGTCCCCAGGCAAGATTCGATCGATGCCTGGTTTAGAAACAAGGATAGGCAGTAACTTGAGCGAGGTACATTGAATTGAATATTAAATGATATTTGTAGCTTAATATTTGTGGACGTAAATGTACGTTTATGTATAGATACACATATGCATGTGTGTGTTTTTGAGCGTGCTCGTATCTTACGTTAGTTAGTGTGTGATATATCTTAGAGCCTCCATATCATATGGTGAGTTAGCTACAAGTTTATGATTCTAGGGATACGCGCATACACACACACATACACACAGACACACATATGTGTATGTGTGTGTGCGTATGTGTGTATGCCCTCCCTGTTGTTTCCCATAAAATGGATACTCCAAAGTGTCTTACTATTCCGCACTGAGCCTTGCCCCAACAAATGCCAGTTGGGGTATCGGGTATTCCTTACTGATCACCCAGCCATTTAATTACCCCACCATCTTTCTGGATTCTCTTACCCCAAAAGAATCTTGTAATAAATCTGTACATTTTGGTAAATAAGATAGATAGGTGAGAAAGTGGATAATGCTGAATTATAGAAAGGAGAGGAAGAGACGGAGACCAAGAACTCACTGCACATGTAGAGTGAGAGAAGTTTTGCATAGAAAGGACTCCAGCAAGCAGGAAGGCTTGGAGAGCCATCTATGCAGGCAAACGAAAAAGCATGATAGCTTTATCTGTAATTTAAGCTTGACATTTTATGGCATCAGATATATTAGGCCATAAATCAGTATCTTTATTTAATTCATTTTGTCTTGAGAATGACTTGTACTTTGAAGGAAATACATGTGAAAAGTGCCCATGACTGACCACGATTGAACCTGTACCTTCTAGTCTAAATAATTAGGCTGAGAGCGAGCTTATACACTGCTATCAAGAGAGTTATTATTATTCCGCTGTACACGTTCTTGAAGAATTATATGTAGCAGAAGTTTTACAGAACATACGATATTGGAAATGGCTTATTGGTAGTTTATATATATATATATATATATATATATATATATATATATATATATATATATATATATATATATATATATATATATATATATATATATATATATGTATATATGTATAGATATTATATATATTCATATACACACACATACTATATATATATATATATATATATATATATATATATATATATATATATATATATATATATATATATATATATTACAATCAGTCGAATGTTCCGGAAAAGCAAAAATGGCTCTCTTTACCCACGTACACAAAATCCTAACCTGGGCGATACGAAATTGAGCCAGCGGTAATTTCGCGTCCTTGGAGGAGCGATGGAATATTAGGCTTGATACGCAGAGCCTGCTCCTATAACAGCCGCGTGTTAAGTGCTTGGCCTTCAGATTCGTCCCTGGCTCAATCATAACCCTTGATTTGTATCTCGGCCACCGACCGGAGCCAATTTAATCACGTTGCTTTTACCGCTGCGAGCATCGTTGAGCCGGGACAACCCTATAACGGTATTTAAGTCTCAGCCAAGTGGGCGTTTGTTTCAGCGAAAGACTAGGGATTAAGAGTTTGAGTCTGCTGCCAGAAATGACACCAACTTGGTTTATGCTCTTACGAAATATTCGTTGTGTTTTTATTCACGAGATCTTTCTCAACCTTATAATTATTATATTATCAGCAGAAGTTGGAGGGTATTTCCGTCTCTTTCTGCACTAAATTTGTCAACTCATTTTTAAGGAAAGACGTGCGAATTAAGACAACTCAGAACAGGACCCAGATCCAAGATTTGTGTTTATCTAAATTGCCTCAGCCTTAGGAAGAATAATCCCTTTACTCCTAGACCGAAGATGTGCTTAACAAATTTTAGGATTCTATGAGAATCAAAATATCCCGATTTGATGATTTATGCGCTTGGAGAGGATGGCTTTGGGCGATGTTTGACCTCTGAAAGTGCTCCCAAAGAAATTCAGAGTGGCGGTTTCCTTTTATTAACAGTGGCATTTATGAAACGGACTATCATCAGAGGAGATGCAGTTTGACCGTCGACTGTAAATTATATTTCAATAGAGAACTCACGCTGTCCCTAACAATGCCTGAGTCCTTGAAATTCGTGTTGCTCATGAAGAGGTTTCCTGATGTCACACAGCCGGGTCTAACTTTCATTCCCCTGACAGCAACGTTGTCGGACAAGCGTCTTGACAATGCCGAGGATGTTGATGCTCTGAAGTTGGAAGGAAATTGTAATGCTACTTTTAAGCAACATCCAGCGTTGCCTTAACTTTTTGCCGTGCATCAACTACTGTTTATGCGTGCGATTCCTTTCTTGAACTGGTCTGCTCGTCGTCATTTGCTTGTTCTCTTTTTGTTAGCCTACTCCATTTTATGTTTTTGCTAGTTCTTTTTCTTTTTCACCTTGCATTCTAATTTTTAGAAGTTTGGTTAGCAAGTCTTTCTGGCTTGTTACATATGAATGTGAGTTCATGCTTAATAATAATAATAATAATAATAATAATAATAATGATAATAGGACTAATACGTTTTGGTGTTTGGTAACTGTGTGTGCGTGTGTATATATATATATATATATATATATATATATATATATATATATATATATATATATATATATATGTGCAACAATTATAGCGTACAGATAATAACTCCACATTTAAACTAACAGGGCCAGGACTTCTCTCTCTCTCTCTCTCTCTCTCTCTCTCTCTCTCTCTCTCTCTCTCTCTCTCTCTCTCTCTCCACTTGTACTAATAATAAGAGAATTACTTTTAGGACAAATTTTCAGTGTGAAATATTGCCTTAGCAGTCATTTTGGAAAATCTGAAAAATCGTTAGATGTTTGATCAGAAATTTTACCGCTGACGAGATAAACTGTTATACGATTTGCAGAATCTAAGAATAACTTTTTTTTTTTAATATGCTGGGTGGATGCCAACCAGTTCAAAGCAAATCTCTTGTGGTAAGGTTGCTAGCACTATGCCCATTTCTGGACCCCAGCTAACACTGGTGCCACTTCACAGCTGGCCGGTGGGCAGGCTGAGAGTGAACCATAGACCCAGTGAATGCGAGCTCACCGCTCTACCATTGAGCTACAGCACCCAAATACGAGTGGTGATTAGGGGTTGGATTGCCGGTGGGGGGGGGGTTGTTAAGAAGGGGGCGGGGGATGTTTGTGGGCGTTCACGCATCCTCCTCAGCATGTTAGCATTCGCTTGATAAGCTTCCCTTTAGAAAACTCCGTATAATTCCAGTCTTGTTACCAGTAAATAAGTAAGAATGTTAACTGTAGCCTCTCACTCATTTTCATTCATTTACGAGTGAGTGTGAGGCGTTGAGTGTGGAGGTTTGGTTAAGCACGAAACACCAAGTATGTCATTTGCCCTTTTTTTCGAGTATGGGCCCTATTCGTGAAATGAGGGCTCAAGGCTGGACCGAGTCGGTGACGCCAGACAAAACCGGTTCCAATATTGCTTCAATGATAAGTTGCAACAGCCGAGTGCCATAGGCTATTATCAACCCGAAACTGTGGTGAAGCTGTAAAAATGACTCTGAGTAATCAGTGTCACTCGCGGATTGGTCGAGATCTCTGTCAATTGCGAGCAAGATACTCTTTACGACATCAGCGTGCTCGATGCTTAGCTACGATAAAAAATGGAAAAGAAATAAAATTATTTCAGAACGCCTTCAGCTATGGTAGAGAGGTTTCTGCGAGACCCATAGGAAGGAGAAATTTATTGAAAGAATCTTTAAGGAAGATGAAGGCTAAGAGCTTTAGGAAACTTTTTTTAACCATGCGTTTTAGCTTGAGATCTTATTTCCATGTTTCTGGCAAACAAAAAGTTGTATGTTAAGGTGAAAGCCGCCTTTGATGAAATTTGTTAAACATAAACAATATTCATAAGAAAAAGTAACTTGAATATTGATGAGATCTTCTCCTTTTCAGCTTAATCCCTAGTCGGGGTCGGTGTTTTTAATGAGCTTCCCCCAGCTGTTTCTATCTTGAACGGCTCATTTTATAATTAATTTTGACAGATGCCTCAAGGAGGGACGCCCTTCTTGACCCCAACCTCGTTTATCCGGGCTTGGAACCGGCACCAAGTTGGGCTGGCTTGGGCCCTCGCCCACCGGAGTAGCTAGGTTAAATATTGATAAGATACCAATTAAATATGAGTGCAGTCATTTAAATTGTATAAGTAGTGATTTGTATCAAAATCTTGTCAATTTAATCAACATAATGAACACCAAGTCAATATAAGAACCCACGACGATGCGTACGAATATAAAAACAAGTCATATGAGTAAGAAATTATTTCATCCATGATTGATATTAGTCTAAAGCTGAGGAAATACCAGTGAACTTAGAAAGCCGATATGTCTTGTTATGGACAGAAGGAAATGTTTTCATAAGTCACGGTTGCTAAGATAGGGAGTACTCTTTCTCAAGGCAATATCCTATATACATTTAGAATACATGCATATCCTTACCCTAAAATAGAATCTGTAAGTTAAGATTAATATTTTTTTTTACAGTGGATAAGGAAATATTCAAACGCAGGTAAATCTACCGTGAAAGATTAATCTTATCCGATATACTTCAGTTGATGTTAAGCTATGTTCTTTTCTACCAATGCATTCAATCGAATGGGATCATGCAAATTTTTTCCTACCACCAGACTCATTTTCTGACTTCGGTTGTTGTTTATATATATAATATCAGCAAAATACAACCATTTTTTTTTCTTAGTCAGGCCAAACACTCATGACCAAGAAAAAACTGATCTGACCTAAGCAGAGTCATTCTTTATACACTTTTTAAAACCAGATATAGACTATCATTATGGACATTTGGCTAAAAAACAATGTTTGATGAAGATCTGTGTACCGTATTTTTGTTAAAAGAACTTGGATATAGTAGTCAGCATTAGTCCTTTGAAAATCGCTCTTAAATGGCAATTGTTAAGAACAAAACTGAGTTGGAAATTTAAAACCCCGTTAGAAACGGATGTAAGAAACGTAAGAATGAATCCTTTATTATCCACATGTTAATGAAAAGTTAATGAAGGAGGTATAGAACATAACGAGAAGAGAGAGAGAGAGAGAGAGAGAGAGAGAGAGAGAGAGAGAGAGAGGTATGAAAAACTCCACCCTTGTAGGACAAGATCACCATGCTGTGATACTCGCTCGAGAATCAGATCCAAAGAAAAATTTTAAGAAAAATATAAAAAAAACTAAAAACAGTGAGAGAGAGAGAGAGAGAGAGAGAGGTAGAGGGTATGAGGACCTTCCTTTCTGCTGGGAACCCTCTTGATTCTTTGCACCACCAGGAGGCTTCAAAAGAGGAAAGAGGGCCCAGATTGCAGGCCATTGAAGAGGCAGAATTGCTCTGGGAGCGTCATGGAGTCTTGTGAATAGAAGGTGTTGCTTTAAGGCATACATGATTCATCCTGACACTACATCCTCTTAGAGCTCTCTCTCTCTCTCTCTCTCTCTCTCTCTCTCTCTCTCTCTCTCTCTCTCTCTCTCTCTCTCTCTGTATTATATACATCTCCCAAGTCCATCTAAATAACACCTACTCTGGTTTTTTCATTCAAATCAGTTTTAGAAAGTCTCTCTCTCTCTCTCTCTCTCTCTCTCTCTCTCTCTCTCTCTCTCTCTCTCTCTCTCTCTCTCTCTCTCTCTCTCTGCTCCCAAGTCCATCTAAATATTCTGGTTTTTTCATTCAAATCAGTTTTAGAAAGTCTCTCTCTCTCTCTCTCTCTCTCTCTCTCTCTCTCTCTCTCTCTCTCTCTCTCTCTCTCTCTCTCTCTCTCTCTGCTATCTATATTTCCCAAGCACTGCTAAATAACACCTAATCTGGTTGTTTCATTCAAGTCAGCTCCGGGAAACACTTTATCCCCCTTCATGATATAGAGCAAAATCTCTCTCTCTCTCTCTCTCTCTCTCTCTCTCTCTCTCTCTCTCTCTCTCTCTCTCATTTATATTCCCCAAGCACTGATAAATAACATCTGTTGTGGTTGTTCCATTCAGGTTAGTTTTGAGAAAAAAGTCATCTACCTTGCTGATAGTGAGCGAAATCTCTCTCTCTCTCTCTCTCTCTCTCTCTCTCTCTCTCTCTCTCTCTCTCTCTCTCTCTCTCTCTAAGCCTTGCCAAATAACACCTAATCTGGTTGTTTCATTCAAGTCAGTTTCGGGAAATACTTGATCTCCCTGTCTGATATTGAGTGAAATGTGAAATCTCTCTCTCTCTCTCTCTCTCTCTCTCTCTCTCTCTCTCTCTCTCTCTCTCTCTCTCTCTCTCTCTCTCTCTCTTTCTGTGTGTGTGTGTGTGTGTGAAATGGAGCCAGGGTCAAATTTGACAGGCAGGTGCTTTAATGATTTAAGTGGACTTGACCCTAATATCTTCTTGGCTCTTGTAGGTACTATATTAGGTATGAGATATTAAGTGTTATTTGGTATTAGATATCAGGTGTTATTAGGTATTAAATATTAAGTGTTATTAGGTATTAGGTATTGAGTGCTATTGGGTATTAGATATTAAGTGCTATTAGATATTAGATATTAGATGTTATTAGGTATTAGATATTAAGTGTTATTTGGTATTAGATATTGAGTGCTATTAGGTATTAGATGTTAGGTGCAATTAGGTATTAAATATTAGGTGTTGTTAGGTATTAGACAATAAGTGCTATTAGGTATTAAATATTAAGTGTTATTAGGTATTATATTAAGTGCTATTAGGTATTAGTTATGAAGTACTTTTAGGTATTAGATATCAAGTTCTATTAGATATTACATACTAAGTGGTATTAGGTGTTAGATATTGAGTATTATTAGGTATTAGATATTGAGTGCTGTTAGGTATTAGATATTAAGTGCTATTAGTTATTAGATATTGAGTGCTATTAGGTATTAGATAATAAGTATTATTAGGTATTAGATATCAAGTGCTATTAGGTATCAGATCTTAAGTGCTGTTAGGTATTAGATATTAAGTGTTATTAGGTATTAGATATTAAGTATTATTAGATATTATATATCAGGTGCTATTAGGTATTAGATATTAAGTGCTATTAGGTATTGGATATTAAGCGTTATTAGGTATTAGATTTTAAGTATTATTAGGTATTAGATATTAAGTGCTATTAGGTATTAGATATTAAGTGTTATTAGGTATTAGATATGAAGTATTATTAGGTGTTAGATATTAAGTGCTATTAGGTATTAGATATCAAGTGCTATTAGGTATCAGATATTAGGTATTAGATATTAAATGTTATTGGTATTAGATATTAAGAATTATTAGATATTAGATATCAAGTGCTATTAGGTATTAGATATTAAGTGCTATAAGGTATTAGATATTAAGTGTTATTAGGTATTAGATTTTAAGTATTATTAGATATTAGGCATCAAGTGTTATTAGGCATATTAGATATTAAGTGTTATTAGGTATTAGATTTTAAGTATTATTAGATATTAGGTATCAAGTGTTATTAGGTATTAGATATGAAATATTATTAGGTATTAGATATTAAGTGCTATTAGGTATTAGATATCAAGTGCTATTAGGTATTAAGTGCAAGATATTGAGTATTATATTTTGAGTGTTAGATACTGAATATTAGATATTGAGCGTTAGGTTTTAGATATTAGACACAGATTCATTGTTTTCAATTTATTCAGTCACTGACCATTATAACAATGCGTTCCTGTAGATAGCTTACAAATCAGTCATTTCCTTTAGATCGTTTCCTTTCGTATTGCTATGTTAATAAAAACATTCTTTGAGAAGGGGGGGAGGGGTGGTTGGAGGTGGGCTGTCGTTAGATCGTTTTCCTTGGTTACAGATACTCTACTGTATAACCAGTTTAGAAAAAAAAAACTACTATTCACAGGTGAATATTTTTTGTAGAATGCTCATTCTGGTAGCTTTTGGTTTAGATGGCATACATTGCAGCTAGCAGCAGGCAACGGAGGTTTGCTGTAAGGGTTAATAAAAAATTTTTTTTAATGCGATAGCGTTATCCATATACTGATCCTTCGTCTCTTATAAGGATTTAGGTCCGGATTAAGAATATAAACTCTAAATGAAGAGCTCATTATTTTATATAACTAAGAATACGCTTTTATAGAAATTGGGATTCTGCTAGTTACTGTTCTTTGATCTAAGCTGTATTTTGGTCAAAATAAGATAAAAGTCTCCAACTGAAGAAGTAGCCACTTGTTATGTTACAAATAAATTTTTCAGTTGGGATAAATTCCTGACATGCTGTTATATAATGACTACCATCTTGAGTTCTCCTTGATTCTTTTTAGTTGTTATCATAGATTTTATTTGTCAGTTTTAAGGAGAATTAAACTCTTTTCAGTGTCTTGTTGACCGCCTTCAATATTATACATTGTTCCACAGATGTAAGAAAAATTCCCTCTTTCAGTGACTGAGAGAATTCCAACATTATTTTAAAGAAATAGATTCATGTAAAATGCATGTCCTTTTTTTTAAGTTTCTTAATGTTATTTAGCAGGTCTGGTGGAAGTTTTTTTATGAAGTCCTGAAATTTTGTTGCTAAGTCACCCAAAAACAAACAAACTGTCCTTTCCATACTAAAAGTTGACCTTGAGGAAGTCACTTACATAAGGATATAACAACATAAATGGGGTTTTTGTACTCAATTCAACACTTACGGTCACTTCATCCCAGATAGTCCGGAATAGGTGGATACTATGACATACAAAAATTCTTGTTTTGCTGAGAATTTTATTCTTTTCATCTGACTCCCTTGTCATTCCATATCATTTGGCTGTGAACTGATTTAAGCTTTCATTTATATAAAGCTAAATGTTACTCTTCATTCCTGCTCTGCGTTTTACCAAAAGGACAATCTTTTTTTTTAATTGTTTATCTACAACATCATTATCGTTCATTTCTACGAATTTCGATGTTCCTAATTTCTTTTCGTATTCTCCTGTATGCGCTATCTGAAGATGCGATTTGTCACAAACGTACAGATATCCTGTAAGAAATTAGTTCCCCGAAAAAGAAATTACAATGATCATCGCCACAGTCAGGCAGTGTTAACTGTTTCACTAACTTATAAGAATGCAAAATACCAATATTTGTTTTATTAAATAACAGTAAAAATTACAGCCTCTACAGAAAGCAGATTTCTATCCTTGACCATATACCAACAATCACCAGGCAATATGACACCTTTGTGAACATTATAAGATTGAAGGTTCAAGAAAATCCATTTCCTGGCTTAATTAAAACACGTGCCATCAAATCAAATCATATTAAATCTAATAAGTTTGAGCAAGTTCTAGGGAAGGAAAAAGAAAAATACACGAATACACAACGTGCATTCAAAGGGATACCGTACTTCGAAACAATTTTACAAAACTCCGGAATATTTTACGTAAACCTGAGGGAGGTTCCTTTGATAGAATACCTGTAGTGGCGTTTCCGTTGCGGTGGGAGCGCAGTAATCGACCTTCCTTCTTTGGCAAATCCTCTCATATCCTAACGAATAAGATCTTGATGAGGGCCAAGAAGTAATACCGTGTTATCCAGTGCGGAAAAACTGGAGACACCCTTCCCTCATCTTGCTGGTGACACACTTCCAAGCATTCGAATACCAAAGCGAGATGTTTATGCTTGAGTAAAATAGCAGCCACCGAATTGTAACATCGCTACCACTTATTTAAGCTTATTTTTTTATATCTTATGCATGTATATACGCGTACACACACACATGTATATATGTGTATGTATGTACTGTATACATATATATATATATATATGTGTGTATGTATGTGCTGTATACACATATATATGTGTGTATGTATGTACTGGATACACACATATATATGTGTATATATGTATGTACTGTACACACACACACATATACAAATATATATACTGTATATATGTATACTGTATACCGTGTGCTTGAGTTGTGTGTACCTCAAAACCACATGAATGAATACTGATTAAGGAAACTAAATCTGAAAAAAAAAGAATTACTTCTTCAGGTTAATACTGTATGAAGCAAAAACCTATTTTTATATTGAAAACAAACCTAAAAGACAAAGCCAGTTCGGCCTCATTTTGATAACAGTAGGCTCATCTCTCTCTCTCTCTCTCTCTCTCTCTCTCTCTCTCTCTCTCTCTCTCTCTCTCTCTCTCTCTCTCTCTCTCTCTCTCTCTCTCTCTCTCCCCCCCCGAGAACGTGACCAACTTGCTAAATATTTTTGAGGAGGACACTACATGAAATAAGTAAAGAAAAGGTCTCACGTCTCAGCCATTATCTACAGAATTCATTAGAGAAATGGCAGCCTTCTCTAAGTCATTTTAGAATCTTATCTCCAATTTTGCAAAATCAGCAGACAAGGACGGATAGCTTTACAGCAATCAGCATCTGACATTAAGACTTATTAATTCTACTGGTTACTCTCAGAGACATCTTTATGTAATCTTATTTCTAGCATTTGGACAACCCTTGACATTTGTCTTCGTTTTTTTTTTCCAACTTGAGGGATGATGCACTGACGTATAATTATGGTTTGTGTTATTGGCTTATGTACTTTATCTCCACATCGAAGCGAATAAAAAATACAAGTTATCTAACCTTCTAAGACAAAAAACATACTTCAGAAAGGTTTTTTTTCACCATCACGAGGGACGTTACATTGACGTATAATTTTGAGTAATGATCTTGGGCAATATACTCTGTCCCCACAGCGTAGGAAATACAAATGATGTAAGCTAGTTAACCTTCTAACGCAGAAAAAATTCCTCATGATATTTTTCTGAGGCAAAGAACATTTCACTGTGTCCTTTTGATTATGTAACTCTGGAAGGGGACTAGCCCAGCTACGCGAACAGATGAGACATAATGGCACCCACAAGGTGTTTCTTGCCTATGTTATACCCAAGCCCTAGTCTTTTCCAAATATGGATTTTGTTACTGTGTAAAATGTCTGTAGTTAGTTCCAGTGTCAATGGAAGTTTTACTTGGTAGAGAAGTTATCCTTACGGCTAACTCTCATGGTAACGGAGTTAAGATGTTAAATGGCGTTTAATCAGAACCGATGAGTCTGTCTTCTACGCAGCATTCCCACGCTAGCGACGGATTCTTCTCCCATATTCTTTAAGGAAGTTGGTCACAAATCCGGATGGTATTACGTTAGAGGTTTCAGGAGTAATGTAAGAATTAAAGACTGCTGGACTGCGTATACAGTATTTCTAAAGAAGAGAGGAAGAAAAGACACTCTTTTGGAAATGATTGAAAAGATAGTTTTATTTTTCTATTAGCACCTATTAGCCAAAAGCTGTTAGCACCTATTAGCCAAAAGCTGTATTAAAGAGGAATCGCATGAAAAGTATAATGCAGTATGCATTACGATGAGAAATCCATGAAAAGTTATCATTAAGGTATACCATTAATTCACCTTACTAATTATGAGCCCCAAAGTGCTCCTTCAATTTCCTTAAAGTAAGAGAAAATGGCTTGGGAGCTCTAACAACGAGAAATAACAGATTGACAAAATTGCATTGCAAACTTTCCTTCATTCTTCTTTTTTAATAAAACTCAAAATGATATACAGTTTTTATTATAATACAGTAGAGACTTGTACTTCTTTTCAACACTGCAATTTTACCTTGTTGCTATTTATATTCATATTCATGTTTTATTTTTTATTTTCTCCATCAGTTTCCTCTTTCTGTACATATTGGTATTTTATTCTGTTGAAGTTGGCTTTGCTACTTCATGGCATTTCCTGATTCATAATAATAATAATAATAATAATAATAATAATAATAATAATAATAATAAATAATAATAATAATAATAATAATGTTCATTCAGCAAACAGAATTTGGTGGAGTTAATATAAAATAAGAGACACGTTTAAATACGAAAGATACAGTTAGATTCTGCATCAATGCATAGTAAAAATAACACTACATAAGAAAATGTTCCCAGGCGATTTCTCTATCAGAATGTTATATGCCTTTAAAACCTACGGAACATATCTTATAGAATTCGCAACCCTACCATCCCCAACACCACACCACAATCCTCCCCCACCCTAATTCCCGTCACGCCCTTTCTCGCCCTCTGTTTGTCTCCTAAGTCATGCTTTCTTGTTGTTATTAATCTAGATAACAAGGAGGCATGTCTTTATAAGTCGTTGTTGATCTCACTGGTATTGTAGGTTTGTGTAAAAACGTTGATACTGTTACCATGAATGATATCTTCTCTGCCAAGAGGTTTTCTCGTCTCATTTGATCCGACTGCACAAGGCTTATAAGACTCGGTGCAAGTTTTCCTACTGTTCACTTTTTTTTTGTCAAGTAAAAATTTCAAGGGATACAAACTTGAATAATTTTACGTGGCTAATTTTTCGTCACACAAAATACTCTTGCTATGAATATATATAGTTGTACTTGAGCTCAGCAAAGTCGATATTTAGCCGTTTGGACTACCGAGTATCCTATGCCTTTAGTGGTAATGCCCTTATAATCACAACATCCACTATGGCAACCGAGTGTGGCATTTACTGTTAGCCACCCATCCAAGTAGTGACCAGAGTGGCCAGATGTGAAGCGGTCGCTTTAAAGGCTGGTATGCAAAGTTGGTCTACGATCTAAGTTTCGTCTATATTCATTGTAAAACTTAGTTTATTAGTAATGCAGCGGAGTAAGATTGAAAAGTCATTATAATGTTTTGAGTGCATAAATGTGGGCTACCAAATGACCAACTAGGAGTATAGATACTTGGAAGAGGAGAGAAGTAACGTACACTCTATCACATGCTGTTGAGCTAAGCAGTTATGATGAAATTCCAAGGAAAACTGTGAGTGGGCGTGAAGCTTGGGCATAGCCGAGTGGGCGAGGGGAGGGGGGAAATTCGGACCATTTTCCACATCCCAAAACTGACAATAAATTATTGAACAAACCTGCAAGGAATGAATAATAATAATAATAATAATAATAATAATAATAATAATAATAATAATAATAATAATAAGAAGAAGAAGAAGAAGAAGAAGAAGAAGAAGACGAAGAAGAAGAAGACGAAGAAGCAAATTGGTCAACAATGACTCAACAGAAAGTAACCTCTTGAAAGTGCTTGGTAATAAAAAAAAAACCTTTTTGGTCGTACATTGTTGTATGATAATCATTATTCTTAAACATTCTTTAAATCACGTACTCAGTTTGTTCTAAGTTTTCTTGCTCACTCTAGGAAGAATGGTAGTGGAGAGAGAGAGTCATAACTGTATTTACACTTCCACTTTAGTCTATTGTAGCCTAAATGGTGCTGTGATGGGACATTTTGAAAGTGTAGTAAAATGTTGCGTATATCTATCTCAACATGTTTTCACACTTTTATATAATTCGAAAAAAAGGTTTCACAAATAGCTACGTCGTTGTATGGAATAAATACGAACAAAAAGTTGGTCGTTTTAAAATCTCGCACTTCAATTTTTTTCCTGTCGTTGCAAGTCTGAATGTCTGTATGTTGACAGCCGGGTCCTATCCGTCCAGTAATGACCTTTTAGGGCAGGGTCTTCGTGGTTGTCATGTATGGGCGGGGTTGTTCCTTGCATCCGAATTGTTATCCTGACAGAATCATTCAATTATTTTTTATACTTTTTAATTATCGAGGCGAATTTTATTTTTAAAAGGTTTAATATATAAATTAATATCAAAATAAGCAAAATAAGACTATATTTGTTCTGTAAATAAGAATTTTTTCTTCAATCAACTGAAGCAACCGTTTCCCCATTGCTCATCAGTTCCTGTCTTACAAGTAACGAGTTCCCCCCGCAATTTCCATTTCCTGTAATTATGTGAATAAGTCACCTTGGAGATACTAACGCAAGCACCTGGTGCCATGCCAAATATACAATTATATACGATATAAAATATACAATATACGCGATCTGACTCATCTCTGGAAATCACTGCTGTCAATAGTAGTAGTAGTAGTCTGCGGTAACGCTGTAGCTTCTGTCAGCTGATTGGATCAACAACAAACGAGATCGCATTCAGTTTTCCTTCGATTTGAACGTTCGCGACGCCCTTTGCAATCGTTGCTCGGTTGCAAACTCGAAAGAAAGGCTCATAAATGGCAGTGCCGACATATGACAAGTTGCCCTTGGAAAATGCATTGGAGGATTCGCCCCAGGTAATATGGAAGCATCCTTTGTTTTTGTTTGTAGCGTGATGCCAGATGCCAGTCATCTCGTATATCCCGTGGACAGGTTTTAAGTCTTGAATGATTTTATACAATTTTTCTGATAGACATTAGCCCTTCGAGATGGTAAATTTCATAAGTCCATACCCTATCGTTGACGATAGGGTATGGACTAACCTACCGTGGAATAGGCTAGGCTAGTTTTGGGTAGGTAAGGTTAAGTGGGTAGGTTAGGTCATGTTTCTAGTCTTAGGTTATTCTGGTCTGGGCAGCTGCTTTTTGGAGTTGGCTTAGAATACATGCAAAGTAGTTTTATGCTAGCATAAGCTGTGTCTCTTCAATCAGTGGACTAACTCCTTTGCTCCTTAGGGGGGGGGGTATTACCTTCAGTGCACCTCACACAGTGCACTGTAGGCATTACTTGAGGTTCTTTGCAGCGTCCCTTCAGCCCTAGCTGCAACCCTTTTCCTTCCTGTACTGTACCTCTTTTCACATTCTCTCTTCCATCTTAACTTTCCACCCTCTCCTAATTATTGATTCGTGTGGAACTGCGAGGATTTCCTCCTGTTACACTTTCAAACCTTTACTGTCAGTTTCGATTTCAGCACTGAATGTTCTCACAGGTCCCAGTGCTTTGGCCTAAATTCTGTATTCAATTCAACTTTTCAGTCTGGCCTATTTCTGTGGTCACCCTCAAAATATAGCTTTGTCTAGCGTAACCTCTCCCTTGCAGGCTAGTAATTAGTTCCTGATCATAACTAGGAGACACTTGGTTGAAAATGTATTTTTGAAGTTGTTTTGTATATAATGTATGTACTGTACTTATCATTCATCTAGAGCCTACTCAATATGGAAGAGTTGGTTGCAAGTCCTTTTTAACGAGCCTTGGCGAGAATTTAGTATGGAAGAAATGGTTGCAAGTCCTTTCTTACGTGCCTTGGCGAGAATTTTGCAAGATGGTAAACTCATATATTGAAGTACAGCATATGATATATGATACTATTTGTTTTTTAACTATTAATATAAAGACATGGAAAAAACAAAAGCTGTGGTCAACACGACACGCTCAGCATTAAAAAAAAATTATACAGTATAGCCAAAATAAAATGAATAGGCTAATAGCTAACTCTCTCTCTCATAAAAAAACTAGAAAATTTACTGGGCACTCCTGTCATCCCCCTCTTCATCCTTATTTCATGTTTTAAAAATTTAGGATGAAGTCACAGTGTGTAGATGATGAGATGAAATGAAGTGAATGGCACAGGGGCATCTTAGGGCAATGATCATTGCTGGCATCAAGCCAAGTTAGTCTAAACCTACTCGTGACTGGCAAAACAAATTCAGTTTTCATGGTCTTCATAATGGTATAAATGTGTATGATGTCAAGTAAAATGTTTTTGTCAGTACAATATTATTAAAGATTATTTTTTTTTATACAACCTAACCACACCCTCCACGATGTTGTACACGATAGGAACTGTTTTTTCTAGCTTGGAAAACATTGCAGTGTTATGAAATCATTGTAATAATACAAAAATCAACTTAAATGTGACTTTTGCTTAATAAAGTGTTCCTTTTTTGCCATTATTTCCCCAGATATGCTTGATTTCTCTGCTAATTAGTGTAGGATTAGCTCTGTTTATCTGCCAGGTAAAATTGTATGATAGGCTAAGCCTAGGTTACACTGTTTTCATATTTAACACAAGTTTTGTGGCTTTCATATCTAGTCAGCTTTGATGCTTTGTAATTGAATATAATACTGTATAAACTTAAATATGCTATGGTTACCTAGGCCATCCAGTTGTGCTTTGGAAAATATTTCTATAATACTGCAGCAAATAGTTCTTCCTACTAAATAGGCTATTCTGTTTATTAGGCCTTTGGGGCATTGCCAGTTTTCCATGCAGTTTATATAATCTCAAACTACTAATTCCCCATGGGCATGATTAGCTTGTCTGGTACTTATTTAAGTGGACAATTTTTTTCAACTAGGTTCACTAGTGAACAGTATTGTGTATTTTTCAAGATAAAGATCTTATGTTTTGATAAAAATACTGGTACAGTATTACGAATTGTAGGTTGCTTATAAATTTGATAGAAACTAAACCGTAATTTTGTTACTGTACATCAGCAATACAAGAAACTGCTTTGGCATTGTCAATTTCTATTTCAAATAGAAATTTTTGAAAGTGTTAGAAATTTCTGGTCAGTTTGTGTCAAATCCGAACATATTGTCATCCCATGCAGACTTCTACAATACTACAGATTACTGTATTGGGAATGGCTACCTTTCCTCATGAATTGACTTGAGATCATAGAAATTAAGGCTTGGCAGTGCTGGTAATTTTTTTGGTCAAATGCTTAGATAACAGATGAAAACAAGTAAGCATTGAAAAAAATGCAATATAAGATTTTTTGATTGTTCAGTTCCTATGTGAGATTAAATTCAAATATTGTAGTATTTTTTTCAGAGTATTAATAATACTGGTGCACTTAGCTTTGCAACCGTTTAATATGTGACCTCCTAGGTTGGGTGGTTAAATATCATTTGATTATAAGCTACATTATCAGCTATTGTAACCTAGATGTAAGATAATTTCAGGGATGTTAATAAAAAATATGCTTGCTGTCAGGCTACTTGTGTTTGCTTAGACTAGGCTTAAGAAAATAATTTCCTGAGTAGGTCTAAGCTGTAAATAGGTTCAGGGTAGGTATTTTTAAGCTAGTTGCCATTTTCTTCTAGTGCATAGCTTACTGGTACTGAATATTAAAACTTGGGCAGTTTTTAGTTTCTATCATAATGATTATAAGCTGAGTGTTCATCATGAATATTGTAACCCTTTCACATGACAAGATTCTGAGTGGTTAACAGCTAACTTACAATGACTTCTTGTGTATGCTATGTCTTTTGACTTGTTCCATAGAATTTTATGATTTTGTTATGATTACCACTGCTAATGGTTTGAGAAATATGTAAGATTGATATATCCCCTTCATTTAGAGTGACCTTTATGCTTATTATTTTTCATCCATTTCTATAATTTAAGTAACTTTTAATTTAGTGCTGATATCTTTAGAAGTATATGTGGTTTTTATATATCCTTCAGTTATGCTAAGCAACAATACTGTCATCCTATTCACTGTAAAAAAATGTATGCTAGGATTTTCAAGTCCCTAGTAAAGAGGTCTGTGAAAGTACTTTGTGATGTTGAGATCAGAAATATTCTTAACATCCTTTTTGCCTTGATATCCTCAGGTAAAGAAATTAGATGCAGTAAAAGCTTCCTGAGTACAAGAGTGCTTTGCAATAATGAAGGACTTCCTATATCCTTCACGTCTTTATAACATCTGATACTGTATTCTTGTCCTTACATAAATTGTAGCTGCCTACTGAGAACCCTTGTTTGTTAACATGTTGAACTCATCATTTTCATGTTAAGTGGGCTTTTATTTTATAAATTGTAATTTAGTCATAGAGTTCAAAGGTCAGTAAAGAGTTTGTGCCATGGTTTAAGTATCATAGGCTATATAATAGTAAATTTGTTAGATTTTTATAGTTGTATTTTATGTACATGGGCAGCAGTTAATTAGTTCAGGATATGTGGTTGCAGGATACTTAAAGAATACTTTTTTTCTCTGTTTGAACCTGTTTGATTTGGTGGAGAGAGAGAGAGAGAGAGAGAGAGAGAGAGAGAGAGAGAGAGAGAGAGAGAGAGAGAGAGAGAGAGAAATGGGTATAGAGAGAGATAGGGAGAGCTAAAATATGCTTGCAGGGTCTAACTTTCAATATTTACAGGTTCGTTCCCTTGTGGGGGTGTTCAGTGAAGATGCACGAATGCTTCGGGACTATGTCACAAGTCTGCATCAGCTCTCATCAAAGTTGGTAGCTGCCCATAACCAGCTAACTTCAGTGTATCAGGAATTAGCCAAACATTTGAAGTCATATAGTACACTGGTAAGTAACATTTTCACTTACTTATAAAGTGACTTTCAAGTTAAATTTCATGTTCTGAACATTACCATTTCCTTTGACTTTTTTTTTTTAAGAAGTAATAAGTTGCAAGTATTTTCAAGGACTTCTTTTTCAATGATAAGTACAGGAGTAATTTGAAGTGCTGTTGCATCATTCTGTGTAGGAGATGACTAGTATACTTAAAAATATACTTCAAAATGCCTGCTATTCCAGTACTGTAGAGGCAGAAGGAGCATGCCGTGGATTACTGATTAGCAGATTATGATAACTGAGTAGGTGATTAGAGCAATCTCTCATGCAGAGCTCCCTCTCTTAGTCACCAAAACCCTCCCTCTCTTTTATTTATCCTTATATCTTATCTTTGCTTGACTCATTTAATGCATTCATGTATATACATTCACTCTTATTTATTTTTTCCATAATATATAGTAAATATCACATTTTATTTGGGGAATTTTCTGTATTTTTAAGTTATTTCTCTAATTGTAGTTCATTGCACCAACACCCAGTTGCCATCATAGATCTAAGGTTTTTATTGTGTTTGCTGAAATAATCTCAGTGACATGCCCTATGGGAATACAGTAAGGGTTTACTGTACTTTGACAATGAATGACTAAAATATTTTTTTTATTCACTTAATCTACCCCTCAAGCAGGCACATAAATAAACATACCTGCTCATTATTATATGAGAAGTAATCCAAATATGGACATTACATCTGACTGAAATCTCTTGTTATCAAGCCCTGTCTTGATGGTAATAGTAACCGGTTTATGTATGCTGAAGTATGCAAGGGGATATGCTGCCTCCATCCAAAGAAGCAGATCACATTTTTAAAATCTATTAGTTTTCAGTTGATGTGAATACATTTAGAACCATATGTTTTAGTTGTAGAGATACTATAAACCCATTTTTGAACATGCAGTGTGCTCCTCTATATGCTACCATTATTTTGTATGTATACAACCCAGCCATGCTGCTAAGGAATGCCTTTATCACCTACCAACTACTTTTGATTATTAGGTAGTAATTCAGGTTGTGGTATCTCCACCTCAGTGAATGTGCTATCACAGATTTGTAAAGCAATATATTAAGAAAGTAGTCTTTTGAATTTTTGTTTAAATAGTGATTATTATTATCATCAAACTGTAATGTTGTTATTAATGGACATGCTTTGTTCTCCACAGAAATTTCCAGTTGACAATGATCCCGAGGGAGTTATTTCAACAACTCTGCAGCAGTTTGCTTCTTATGTGTCAGAGGTGAGCCAGTTATTAGTACATGAAAACTGAATCATTGAAATTTCTTTATACATCACATTTCATGTTGAACATTGTTGTCATTTTGAATCTTAAGTTCCACTAAGTAGACAATAACTGGGTCTAGACTCCCATCTAGATATCAGTAATTATTACAGATTTTTATCTTAGTTACCAAAAAATGAAGGTGTACTATGGTCTCTGGTAGCATCTGTCTCCAACACTGATGTGTGACTGGCACTGCATCTTGTAAGATGCATAGTTTATTTGACCTTCAATATCTGTGACATTGTGACTGCCTTCAGTGTCAGAGGGTACTCATTGAGAAATGCTGTGAGAGTAAAAGCACATGAATATCCACCAAGTGATTATTGTATCTTGGGTAGGTAGATTAATGTTAGTAACTTGATACTTTTTATAACTCAAGGGTAGTCAGAGATACTGTTTTTCACTAAAATGGCAGGAGAAGGAAACACACACACACACACACACACACACACACTCTCTCTCTCTCTCTCTCTCTCTCTCTCTCTCTCTCTCTCTCTCTCTCTCTCTCTCTCTCTCTCTCTCTCTCTCTCTCTCTCTCTCTCAGCAAATTAAATACGATACTGTACTTGTGTTAAACAGTCTTTACTTCTATTTTATTTCAGTTCCTATGATGTCTTTTTTTTTATTTCCCATTAGTCTTGCGATAGAGAAAGAGATGAATACAATTGTTTTTGCTCCTGTCAACATTTGAATAATTTTAAAAACAAACTGGAAACTGTGAAAGGATTTGGTAGCACATGTTGTACATCCTCAGAAAACCAATTACTTAGATACCTTCATTACCTTGAAGGTAGGAAAATTAGAAGAGAGACAGATCCATAGAAATAAATCTGATGTTAAAGACCACATCCTTATCAGACTAGTTGCAGAAGAAAAATATATATCAAAACAATTCTAGCCATGAGACATTGATATAGAGATTACCAAAAATCCATTGAAGTATACTGTCAATAAAGGAAAGTGCTCTCTCCTTCAAAAATGAACCAGTGAGAACAATTAGAAAGTATCTGATGTTACTGTTTATGTTTTGTTGTAGTTTACTTTGTACCATTGATTTAGGGGACATGAGTACATATGCAAAATCATTAGACCAAGCTAATTTGAGGGTTTGCTCGAGGATGTTGTTTAATTAATGACAGTAAATTAGTTGCTTTAAGCAAAAAATTAAATAAGCTGGAAAAGTAGCTCTGATGAGAAAACTTAAGAGGTAAAAAATTTAAATCAGATTATGTACAGATTGACAGTCAAATATCAGATGGTTCAGCAGTCAGTATCCAGGGTGACTCTCGACTGCTCGGATTTGATGTTGCAGCCCAATTGCCAACTGTTTTTAGGGTGAGGTTGCTGCCTGACGGGTGTAGCTTGATTTTTGGATATATGGTACCATTTCAAAATTTCTTATCTTAAGTTGGAAGTCTCGGTCTATTTGTCTTATTGGAAGTTGACTGATTAACTGCCTAAATTGGAAATATTCTACTTTGCATTAATTTTATATTTGCAGATGAGTTCATGGGAACACATTGTAGCAACACAGATTGCAGATGGAGCAGTATATCCTCTTTCAAGGTTTATTGACACTGAACTTCATGAGATGGATACGATGGCATCCCTTTATCAGGTTAGTCTTTCTAAAATTTTTATTTATTTGGCTTTATGTATTTCATCACAGACCCATTACTTATAGTTAGCCCTTCCCTTACAAAAGAGAGGAAGAAAATGGCTTTTATGGGTTGGTCTTGGGCTCTTGAGAAGCAATCCACCTCCTTATTTTTGTTGTCTGTAAAAAAGATAACTACTCTTTTTAAATCCCCTTATCCTTAAGATGACTGGAGGGATTTTTAGAGGATTATTCTACTTTTCATTTCGCCTTTCATTTTCTGTATTTGTTATAAGAACAATACATTTATAGCACTAATTTCATTCATGTAGAGCAATTAATATAGGGAAAACTGAAGAGGTCACAGGATGGATTTTTTGTTTCATATTTCGTTTGTGTGTAGAGCAGTTAACCCTTAAACGCCTACTGGACGTATCATACGTCGACTAAAATTGTCTGTTGGGTGCCAAGTGGACGTACCACGTCGTCGACTACAAAAATTTCAACCTTCGGTCAACTTTGACTCGACCGAAATGGTAAAAACGCAATTATAAGCTAAAACTCTTACATTCTAGTAATATTCAATCATGTACCTTCATTTTGCAACAAACTGGAAGTCTATAGCACAATATTTCGATTTATGGTGAATTTCTGAGAAAAAACTTTTTCCTTACGTCTGCGCCGCGTAACTCAGCCGAACATCTCAGAAATTCTTTTGTCATGTTGTCGTAATGTTTGCATCGTTTTACATTAGTCGTTACATAAACTTTTATATATGAAAATGTGTGCAATTTCATGTAGAATACAACAGAAAATAGCTCATGGTTGTAGCTTTATCAGTTTTGAAATATTTTCACATAAATCACGATAACTGCCAAAATTTCAACCTTCGGTCAACTTTAACTCGACCGAAATGGTAAAAAAAACGCAATTGTAAGCTAAAACTCTTACATTCTAGTAATATTCAATCGTTTACCTTCATTTTGCAATAAATTGGAAGTCTCTAGCACAATATTTCGATTTATGGTGAATTTTTGAAAAAAACATTTTCCTTACGTCTGCGCGGTAACTCGGCCGAACATCTCAGAAACTCTTTCATCATGTTGTCGTAATATTTGCACAGTTTTATATTAGTCGTTACATAAAGTTTTATATATGAAAATGTGCGCAATTTCATGTACAATACAAAAGAAAATAACTCATGGTTGTAGCTTTTATCAGTTTTGAAATATTTTCATATAAATCACGATAAATAGAAAAAATTCGACTTTCGGTCAACTTTAACTCGACCGAAATGGTCGAAAACTGCAATTGTAAGCTAAAACACTTACAGTCTAGTAATATTTAATCAATTAGCTTCATTTTTCAACAAACGGGAAGTCTTTAGCACAATATTTCGATTTATGGTGAATTTTTGAAAAAAACATTTTTTACGTCCAGCGTTAAATTCATGCATCATTTTGTGATAATATTTTCTCTGTGTTGCTTTGATCGTTTTACAATTTGTTATATACCAAAATCATCGCAATTTAGTGTACAATACAAAGAAAAAACAAAATAACCCGTTAGCTTTAACTGTTTTTTCTCACAGCGATTTGTATAAAATTATATATGAAAAAAATTTTTTTGCGCTGTCATATATTTCAATATTTATATATGATAATGATATTTTTCCATTTCTGATGGTTGCATACTAAACTTCAGGCAATGCCAAAAAAATGAGCCAAAAATGAACTCTTAATCTTAAAAACTAAGCGTGCTGTGATTTTTTAAAAACTTTTTTCCGCTTTGGCGCTAACTCACCGAATGCCGCCAGCATATGGGAGACGTTTTTGTAAATAGAGGCTCGGTATTCAAGGGTTAATATAGATGGAATAGGCATATATTTTATTTATATAGGGTGAAGAAAATGAAAGAGAACAGAATGGATTTGTTGTCCAAAATTAGTGTGGCCTCTATGTCTTGTACACTAATCTTTGATTAGTTTTTAAAATTTTGTTGTAAGTTTTCAGTTACAGTGTGATATGTACAGTATGCATAACTGTACAGTACATTACAATAAAGAATAGTATACCTTTGATTATGCAAACACTTGTTATGTGAACGTGAACCTGCCAGTTATTTAGACAGAATTTGGAAACTATGATACTGAAACGAAAGTATATGAATTGTAATAAATGTAAATAATTGGCATGCACAGTAGCCCTCAGCTTATCAGATCTCAGATGTTTGAGTGCTTTACTTATCTGCCATATTTTTATAGGGGTTTTATGCTTAGTTACTTTAGAAGTTATACATTTTGTTGACAAACTCATGAATTGAACAATAAAGTTTAGGTTAGCATAGGACTTGAGTTACAGTATGTATATTGTATTGAGTTATTGTTGGCTGTGGATACCCATAATTTTCATTCAAGTGTAGTCTGTAGTATAGGTTTTGTTACTTATCACACATTTCTGCTTGTCAAAAGACCAGATCCCAATGCATCTCAGAAGGATAGAAGCTACTGTATTTAAAAGTTTTAAGTGTTGGGCATATCTTTGGATCTGATTTGCTATTGAATATAGTTTAAGCTGAAATGTGATCTGTTTTGGAAGAAGTATCGATAAATTTTTTGTACGTACTGAGATGGGTAGCTGTTTTGGAAAAATTTTCCAAGCTTATAACTGGATCTGGGACTTTTAATGATAAAACACTCTCTCTCTCTCTCTCTCTCTCTCTCTCTCTCTCTCTCTCTCTCTCTCTCTCTCTCTCTCTCTCTCTCTCTCTCTCTCTCTCTCTCTCTCTCTCTCTCTCTCTCTAATGACTTCTTAGAAATTTGTAATACTGATCAGGAAACAAACATATATAAATATCTAGAAAAAAGTAAAGTTAATACAGTATATTAGACAAAATTAATATGGTGGACACCATACAAATAAGTTTTTTCACTAGGAATTTTTCTTCTCCAGTCCTACAGAGTAACTGGTAAAGGTCAACTTGCTTTGCTAGTACATATAGAAAATACAATGCAGTTGAGATGTATGTTGTTCTATCATTTATGAAGTTGAAATCAGGGGATAGCTTCATATACAAAGATCAGTGAAAAATACGTTTATAAAACATTGATTGGCGAGATGTAAAATGAAAATTTTGTATTATAGTACAAAACATTGGGGCTAATTAGCCTAATGTCTCAAATTGTTTATATAAGCATTTTGTTCTTCCTGTAAGAAATTCAGTAACAATGTACTTGGTGAACTAAGCAGGAATAAATTGGGTTTTCTTCATTTCAGAATGCAGGATTGGACTTGGAAAGGGCTGTGGCTCGATATAGCAAATGTCGTCGTAAAGATCCTGAACTAGAATATCGTGAATCAAATGAGGATGTCTATGTCTCCAAAAAGAAATTCCATCAGGTATGAAGTTAATTGTGCACCATTAATTTTATCATAAATTACTTGATGACAGCATGATAGTTGTCTCCAAATCAATCAACCTGTAAATACTAATAGTACAAGCTAGAGATTGAGCATCAAACAGTAATTTCTCGAGTAATATTGTTGAGGGCTATATCTCGATGTAAATGCAATTTGTTTTTCTCCATGAGTGTAAGCTGCTATTATCTATATATAGGTCACCTAGTGCTGGCTAGCTTTAAGACTGAGAGAGTTGTATTCTAGCAATGAAAGCTTGAGAGCATATTTTATGTATTTCTTAACCCTAAACAAACACACCTACATAGGATGTCAGCTTCCGGGGGGGGGCCTACCATTTACCGTGTACTTTGCATGACTTAAGATGAATGGCACTCAAGGTTCTTTGCAGCATCCCACTGGCACCATCTGCATTGCTTTCTATCTTTTACTTCTCATCTGTTCATTTTGGTGTCTTCCCTTCCAACTATCCACATTAATGTACTAACTGTCCAAGTACTTTTAACCATCACTTGTAAGTTAAACTTTGCTCCATTTTGCTCCATTTTTTACTTCTCTTTTGAGATAAAAGCCTTTCAGTAACACCTAGAAGAGTGCAGAAATTTGATTCAATGATCTCGCTAAACTAATTTTTAACAATATCATTAGGAAGCAGAGTAAACTTTTGTCCAGATCGTATGGAACTGGGTAGCAGGTAGTTGTTATATTCATTTGTGAATTTCATGCATGTTATGAAGAGATGACTTGTGCTTGAAATTGAATACTATTTAATAGCAGTTCACCATGATATTTAGACACAGAACCTGTTGCTGAATCAGACTTATTGTTAAGGGAGTGGGAAAATATTGAGAGTGCAGTTTATTGGGAACATAGAACATAATTTGCATTACCTCCTATGGTGGATAGCTTGAAGATGGTGAATTCTCAATGACCTAAGCATTACCTCCTATGGTGGATAGCTTGAAGATGGTGAATTCTCAATGACCTAATATTAATAACTGTAGGTACCAAATTTTGACATAAAGCAGCCTTTGGGCAAGAGATGAAAGGGAGCTGCTGCGTCTCAGCAAAATTAAGTGTTGTCAGAATTAAACACTTGTTTATGTAAATAACCACCTTCTGTAATTATTTTCTTAAATTTCTGCGAACTCTGTGGAAGCTTCAAGATCAGCTGGAATACTCTGGAACCTTCAGCTTGTGAAGCTGCCCTTGCCTTAAAAACTTATCAAACTCTTTCATCACCTTTGCCAAGTACTTTCTGCTTTGGCCTATCGCAAAGACTGACTTGATATCTCTTTAGCAAGTATAAGATAACTTGAGTGAAGCCATGCTTTATACACTCATTAGTCCACTTAAGGAACAGATTTTTCATTTTATCCATAAGTGTATGTAAATTAAAAGAGACGTTTGTTACGAGCAGAACAACTAATAATTTTGGCAACTTTGAATGGGAAATGTGGCCATATTCAGCATAGACACACACAAGGTCTTTATTTTATTTTGACATGATTGAAGCACTTAATGATGTCCAATTTTACATTTAACACAACCTTCCAGCTCTTGTAGGCTTTTCTAATAGGGAAGGGGTTTGGTGCTACCACTTTTGTTTTGTAGGGTGCATGCGCTTCCTTTATGACTGCTCACTTTAGAGCACTGACTTTGTGTATGGAAATTCCTAAGGTAAAGGTTACTGCAGGTTGACAGATCTTTATATGTTTCTTTGCCAAGTCTTTAAAGAGAGTGTAGTTGATAGTTTGTTAAAAGCTGGTATAAGTTTTTATATGAAATACTCACTAGTTTGTTTAAAAAGTGAATCTTTGCAAGTGAAAAATTTGCTGTTTGGTTAAATGCTGTTGAAAGTACAGTGTGTGGAAATGCTGTGTCCTAGCAAAGGAAATGGCTGAAAGTGATGGAGCTATGGGCCAAAGGGATGAAGCAAAGAACCTTTTATGCATTTAGAAAAAGAGGGCTTTAGTTTAGCACCAACCACACAATAATATACAGTATTAAGATTAAGAAAATGCTATTGAAGCTCAGCATTTCCCATGTACATTTTCTCAGAAATAATTATTTTATTTTGTAGATTTCAAAATGTGTATTTTGTCTTTTATAATGAAAATGCTTATTCTGTCTCTTATAATGACATTTCTGTTGATCAACAGATGGCTCTTCACTATTACTCAAAACTTAACCTTCTACAATACACACAAAAGTCTGCTTTACTTGAACCCATGTTGGGTCTTTTGGTGGCTACCAGAGCACATTACAATATGGGTCATGACACACTTGTGGTTCCTGAGGTAGAGGAGTTTCTTGCAAATATATCTGTATGTGTTAAGAGGTGAGTTTTCTGAGGTTCATGTGTATGTTTAAAGAGGTTTGGTTAAATATTCTCTTTCAGCATTACAACCTTTTATACAGTAAACCCCCAGTATTCGCGGTCTCACAATTTGCGGACTCATGTATTCACGGATTTCTCTTTGGAATGTATCTACCCATTATTCACGGTATTTTTCACTGAGAAATATTCACTAAATACTGTATTTTCATCTCATTTTCACTTTTTGTGATAAAACTATTAAAATACTCAAGTAATGCTCAAGTTACGATAATTCACCTTACGATAATTCGATTTTGCAATGGGGTAAGCAATTAATACCGATACAACAATATTATTTATAAAATATTTTTAAATTTTGCGCAGGCGCAGGCAGCAGCATAACCAGGCAGTGAGAGAGACCAAATTACAATAGACAACTTTTCCTCCATCTCTTTATCCCATCTTCTAGTTAAAAAAGTAAAAGAGAATGATAAAAGTGATGTTAGTAACATTACACTCCTGCGTAAATGTGTACAGTCATAAACAACCGACCAAGAAACTTGTTTTGCTTATAACCGAATCGGATAACAACAGCCGTTGACCTGGTATTTAAACCATCGTACAATAATAAACAATTACCATAGGTTATGGCACAAATGACGTTAAGTAGAATAGGACTGATATATTTTTCCATTATACCCTTATTCGGTATGGATAAAAGATTGCCAAGGAAATATACTGCTAAATTTAAGCTGAGTTGTAGCTGAAGCTGAGAAAACAATGTTCAAGTTGCTAATGACTTTACTGTAAATTATTGTGCATTGGCAACATGGATGAAACTTGATCGTAATTAAAATGGGAGAGAAAGTATTTTCATCAAAACTACTGGGCGTGAAAGAACACATTACAGTACTGCTATTTTTATGCTGATAAATGATAAATACTTAAAGCTCATATTATGATGAAATCAAGTGAAAATAGCGAACGGAATCTTGAATTTTTTTACACAAAACAAGCGCCCCCAAACGGCCATCATCATCTGTTAACGAAAATAATAGATAAATTGATTTCACAACAAGACATATTTTAGTTGTATTTCGACTTAAAAACACTTCATATAACAAAAAAATAACCTTGCCCTTTATAAATAAAATATCTAAACTCTAGAGATTCATTTACGCTAACTAGAAGCAAGAAAAGCGCTCTGAACTGAGTTAAATGCAGCGAAATAAACACCGCATAAACATTTCCAAACCAAAACATTGATCACTATGATTGCAGTTAGGATACAAAAGCAATATAAGAATATATACAATATTATTGGATACAGTGAATTAAGGCATAACATTTTAAAAGATCCATGGAAAAGATGTATATTCGTTATGTTGATGTTTGTATAATATGATATGTGAATATAGAGTAGAGTATAATGTAGGCTACGCTACCGTGTATGTGTACAATGTACCATAGTGTAGGCTAAGCTAATTCTTGCTTGTTATTCAGTTTCTCTTTGTATTGAATTATCATAAGTCACTTTGCAGGAACCTCCAGAATTAGCTGATATTAATAATTACTGTACTATACCTTGTATGTAAAGAGTATATTTTATAGTGTAGGCTAGCTACCATATATGTATACATGGTACCGAATACCCTAGTGTAGGCGATGGTTTTTTTTTTTTGGAATCAACCCCAATGTAAGTAGGATAATACTTGTATAAGCATTTTTAGTTTGTTTTGTGTGTGTTTGAGCTATCAAAATAGGCAGTTCTAAGATGTTTTGTGTGTGTTTGAACTATCAAAATAGGCAGTTGTAAGAGTTTTTTGAAGGGTTCTAGGTATTCGCGGGTTTTAGCTATTTGGGGGGGTGGCAGTGTGGTACGCATCCTCCGCAAATACGGGAGTTTACTGTATATTTGATTGTAAATATGACCAAATGGTCTTAAGCTTGTTCTAATGGGTTTTTGTAAGGGTTCGTACCAGTTGGAGTATTTAGAATTTAATAGATCTGTAGCATTTCTTCTTAATGCTGGCATCACTTGAAATGCATATCTTAGCCAAATTGTTCATCATTTTCCCTTTATGAAGTTATTGTAATTTATATCATATGTAGATTGGTTGCTGTTGCCAGTGTTAGAAGTTATAGTTTCACGCTAGAAACCATTAATAATGTATTTAAGGTTTATGAACTTTATATAACCTTAGCAAGTAAAGTACTGTTTTCTTCCCAGTGTACAAGAAGATCAAAGCAAAGAGAGAGAAGAAACTTTGGAACTGATAGATTCTATCATCACTCAATCTCAGCTAATGTACTATGCCCAGCCTCCTCCAGATCTCGCTTGTATGCCTCCAGACACAACACTAACAAACAAAGGAGGCTATCTTAATGTCCAAAAGTAAGTGCAGTATGTATAATTGCCAGATCACACTGCATATTTGTTGTGAAATTTCTTAGTTTCATGATATAAGGACCATATATTTTGTGTGGAAATTTGGTTTATACTGTAGTTTTTTTCATTTGTAGAAATACATAATTTAAAGATATATACAATATAATGGCAGTACCTTATGGTACATAATGTAACTGCAGAAATTTTATTTTGTCAGGAAGAATGAAACCTTATCTGTGGGTAATGAGAATATGATACCTTATATTGATTTTTTGTTGCTAGGAAGTACATGGGTGTAATGAGTTCATGGGAGCGGCAGTTTGTGTTTTTAGAAGGCGGAAATCTAATGGGGGTGCTGAAAGGAGAAGCGGCAGGTTCCTTATTGCTGGAAATAGACAGCTCTACACTTGTTCATGCTACAGATACAGATGACCGTCGACATGTCTTCCAAGTTGCAACAAGCAAAAAGTGAGAACTTTATTGAAATTGTATACTGTTAAGTGTTTGACTTTAATTTATAATGCTATGTACTTAGACATTAATTTACAATGCTACAGATTTTTTGTATTCGCCCAGTAACCTAAATTAGGAAGAATAGTTGAGTCTTGTATGTATAACTTAATTAAGCTTGAAGGTAAGTAGCCTGCAAACCATACAGTATTTGATGTTTGGCTGCATAGGCAGGGCTACAATATTTTAGAAGGTTGCTAGTTAGCTGGGTTATAAGCATCCCTACAGCATGTTCATGTAGGGAATGGATAACTATACCAGAAGAATTATTTAAATTCTGTGCCTGCTTCTGTATGGTTTACATTTGTTCCTTTATGTGAATATAGTATTATATGGTAATCACACACAGTTGTTTACTTTTCAGATGATCCTTTTGGTTTTTGTCACCCAGATTTGTCTTGAGGTGAAAGACTAAACTAAATAAGTCCAATATAATATTTCAGGTCAGTTACCCTGCAAGCTCTTAATGACCGAGAGAGAGATGAGTGGATGCTGACCATTCACAATTGTGCAAAAGATGGAGGATACGTCAAAGAGGAGAAGAATGCTCAGCCATCTTTGTTTTCTGGAGTAGGCCAATTTTTTGTAAGTTTAATTTTGATTGGTACATAAATATGTAAGACGGTTTGGTAACGAATAAACTTAGATGAACTTAACATCTAAGAGGAGAATTATTACAGATGTTTTTGTAATTGGTTAAATTTTCCACTATGATACTGCCATATCTTTAAACCTTGGCATTAAATGCTAAGAGATTTAGTGCAAATAAACTTTTAATTACCTGAGACACTAAATATTATAAAAGTTACCTGAGGTTCTAAATATTATAAAAGTCTGCATTAAAAGTAAAATAGAGATTTCAATATTATGATGTACTCTATATTTATAATGGACAACAAGGAGCCCACTGATAATTACCACTATATGACAGGCTGATAAATTCCATTCGATGGGGTCTACACCATCTACCCCAACTGGAGTCACAACCTCTACTTCAGCATCTTCAAATGCATCAACAGCAGCAAGTGTTCCCCAGGAAGGTGCTATTCCAGATGATGCACCTATTGTTTTTGACCTGCTAACGTCCCCAGAGGAGACTGTTACCCTAAATCTTGATGATGAAGAAGGGTAAGTGCAGAGGAGGTATAATTCTTTTTAGTTTCTTTCAGCCATAGAGAGTGGTATTATGAGCAGAAAAAACATACAGGCAGGTTACATTAATTTTTGGCCTTCATAATTTTGAACATTATCAATTGTGGAGGCTGTAAGAAAACCAAGTTTTGGGAAAAGTTATCAAATACACTAACAGAAGTGCCCTAGGTAGAGGGTGTTCTATAGCTGTTGCTATGAATGCTAAAGGTATCATTATCATACCTGAGAACTTGCGGTCAACAGTTCATCCAGTATATCAGACATGGTGGTCGTAGATATATGGAATATACCTAAATGTTCATGAACAAACAGAATTGGTTTAGGGGATATGATGTGAGGTTAAAGCTTTGGAGAGAGCAATGATAAAAGAATAATTGTACTGAAATTCTGCCAGAATCAAAGATTAAAGATACTGAAATGTTTATGAAGCTCAGAACTTTAGAGCAAATAAGGGTGGGCAAACTGAGGTAGATTTTATTGTGATTGGAAGTAAAGGTCACATTAAAGAATAGTACTACCCTGTTACACTAGGTGAGGCATACAAAAAGTAACACAGACTGTGGGCACTGCTATTAAGTAAGGGAAAAATTTAACAGAGAGAGAGAGAGAGAGAGAGAGATTGTCTTTAAATTCTGACGGAAGACGGATAGGGAAGATAATGGAAAGGTATGCAGGGAAGGCCAAGTGGCTGGTGGCATGATCAAAGGGGAAGTCTAGGGGAGATAGAATCCAAATCTTAGTGTAGCAGAGGAGGGAAGCAATATTTGGAATTGTAAAGTGGGTGATGAATAAAAAAAAAAAGTAGGTAAAAGTGTTCACTTTGAAAATCTAATGAATGCAAAATAGAGAATGGTGACATGATAAAGATAAAAAAGAATGCTTCATATGAATATAAAAAAATCTTGAGAATAAGAAGCACATTGGTAGAAGCAGGTGGAGAACCAGTCTTTCATGAACTGACCAGAATGCAATACAGTTTGAATGAGTTGGATTAGAAGAATTTGGATAGGATATTACAATGATGACATACGAAGGTAAGTGGAAAATGTACTGAGGCATGAGGTAATTGAAAATACTGGGACAGTATTAGAGAAGTTGCTGGAAAAAATGTTGAGAAAAATGATAAACTTTGCAGTAGTCTGTTTGACTTTATGCCAGAGAAGTTAAGAACAGCAGCAATCTTTTATAAATAAAAGTAAAAAATTTATATAATTTTTGTGGACCTTATGAAGACAGTTTGATGGGCGTTACAAAAACAGTCATACCTAGAAAGACACTTTGAATAAGTGATGGATTATATCACAGTGAAAGATGTTTAGTGAAGACAGTGGGAGGTGTATTAGAAGAATTTGAGATAGAGGTAGGTTTCCACTCAGGATCTTGGTGGTGGTTTGTCCTTCATTGCTTTTTCATATTAATGGAAGAGGCTAAATAGAAATGGAGAAAGTAGGTCGTTTGGAGCTGCTGTATGTAGATGACTTGATGTTAATAGGAGAATCAGTGGAAGAGGTCTTGAAGATGTTAGAATGAAATGGAAAAAAGAGGATTGAAAGTCATGTTGAGCAAAACCAACCCTTGAGACTTTAAAGAAAATATAAGAAAGAGGATGTTGCAGTAAAGGTGAATGTGATATGTACAAAATACAGTTAGAGTAAAGGAATTTTGGTGCCCAGAATATGTAAAAAAAGAACTGATGATGAAAAGTGGCTGGTAGACCTTACTGTGGTTGTTATATTGTCAAATTCTAGATTATCAAGCAGTAATTAGAATGCAGTATGGAAACAAGTAGCAACAGCATGGACAAAAACTTTGCTTGAAACTATATATGGCTCATGTTTTTCAACTTCTTAGATTTTTTATCTAATATTAATCTTCGGGGAAGCAGAAATTAGTGATGAAACTGGTATCTTAATTTTCAGGAAAACAGAAACTAATGATGAAACTGGTGAAAGTGCAGCAAATAACGAGGGGAAAGATAGCCATTTTTATATTGTCCGGTTTCTTGGATGTATGGGTATCAACGTTGATAAAGGTAAGTTACAAGAGGTGATGCTTTTTTTTCTTTGTGCATGTAAATTTATGGGAAGCAGATATTTTAGCATTTAAATAGTTTTTGTAATATAAACTAATGGTCTAGATTAGGTTTTTCTCTTCAGTAAAGCATGAAAATATGACTGATTTATGGGCATTGCAAGTAACTTTTACAAGAACTCAAATTTGTATTACATGAGCATTGAATGCCTCTGTATTTAACTTTGGCTGTCATGCTTTAGATGGAGAACCTTTAGTCAGGAGGCATATGCTATTGAATTTCATGTCTATTGACTAGATTACAGTACTTGAAAGTCATATCATGATTAAGCAGTTTACTTCCTTTAGCAGTACAAAGTTTATTCGCCTTTTGTGTTCATTGTAATTTATCTGATCACAACTGTCACATAAATGCTTGTTTGGGATAGTGCCCTTCTGTTGGTTGATTTAAACTTATACTTTCTTGAATTTGGTGAATGGGTTTAGGTACACTGATTATGTTCATAAAGTACTTGAGTTTGCTCTAAAATACTGTACTGTACTGAAGAGAAATTACAAAAGTTTTAGCTGTAATGTAAGTAGTTCATTACAGTCAACCCTCAAGTATTTGTGATGAAGTTCCTTGATACCTGGGAGTAGTTGAAATCCACAAATAAGTGGATACACCTGTTGCATTCAGCGTTGCCATCCAGCAAACGCAAATACTGTTTTCACATAGCCTTACAAAATTACAGTAAAGTGTTGTATATTTTACTAATATATGAAAAATTCTAAGGCTGTGAACACATTCCATAAAACTTTCGGCCCTTTTCTGTCTTCTTATGTGTATCTACATATTAAAAGTTATAGATTGTAATTTGTCCTTCAGCAAAAAAGCAAACCAGGGTGCAGAACCAACAAATACAGGGGATTGATGGTATTCATTTTAAACAGTAACTCATCTAGAGTAAGACTGAAATTTGATATAATATAGTCCTTACATGTATGATACAATGGAGTTACTGGTATAGATTTCCTAAGAAAAATAATTGCTCCAACAGTGTCCAGAATATCTGTTGATTAAACTTTCCCAAAATAAACTAAGACATTTTTAAGTTGTTATTACCTATAGTATTAAAACCATAATAATCCCTTCACAGGAACGTTTTAAGGGATATACTATGTTGCCTTTGTGCATATGTGTGGATGTGTGTTAATGTTTCTTACATACAAAAAGACAAAAGTTCTTTATATCATCTTTTGAAAGGGTTTTTTAGTGTCTTGTATAGTTAAGGAAACCTCAGACAGATAAGATGTCTGGAGACTGATTTAATTCAGTTTATGAACTAATTAGATAACAGGAGAATTATCTGAGTTATTTACATATTTTTTATGTATATTGCGTTCTTTTGCAATATATATTAAATATTTTACACTCATTATGGCACAAATAAAAAAAATCCTGTGTATGCCATGTAACATTCTTTTGCTTAGACATTAACCAAGTGATAATATCACTATCCATGTAAGAATGTTTGGTAATATGTTCATATTTAGTATATTTCAATCTCCTGCTTTATAAATGTCTTTCTTTGCCAGTCCCAGCAGGTTAAACTATTCCAGTATTCAATCTTCACTAGAGTTGGTAATGTTCACTTCTCATGTTCCTTCACTGTACACATAGTCTCTGTAACGTGATTTTGGTAATTTTGCCATTTGTATCTACATTTTCATAGTCATTTATCATAAGTGGAATGCTAGTTTTTTATTATTATTACTTGGTTATTTCATCATTGCCCAAAATAATCAACGTTCCTTAGCCAAGGACAAGATTTAGGCCTTAAATGTACAGGCAGTCCCCAGTCATCAGCGGCCTTGGTTATTGGCAATCTGGTTTTATGGTGCTTGTCTAGTGATGACAACTGGATTTTCGGTGCCAATACGTGCTGATTCCCAATTATCTGCGCTGATAATCCCCAGTTATTGGTGCAGATAACCAGGGATCGGCTCTATTATCGCCTATTTTTGGTTATCGTTACGCTGTCTGGAACGGAACCCCTGCCAGTAACTGGGGACTGCCTGTACTGTGATTTTACATAGGACTCCCGGCAGGCATTGCAGCATTTTAGTGACTGCCCAAGGGTTATTGTGACAGTAGCTGAGTTAGAGGACAGGATCAAGGCTTTTAATAATGCCCAGTGACAGGGCAAGGATCACAGCTTTGGTAGGAGAGGAACAGAGCTATAAGTGTATGTGAGGACAAAATCAGCACATACACTAGTAAGAAACCAAGATAGCAGCAGACAGGACCGATTCAAGGACAGGGAGTTCTCTTCAGGCAGTCAGTAAAACATTAGCTTTCCTTAAAATGCGTTTTCATTCCTTCTCTGTGGCTCCTTATTCCCTAAGTGATTATCAGTACAACTGTAGGATTAAGCATTATTTTTCACCAAGCACCAAAGGTGAAGATATGGTTATCCCAGGTAATATATACTTATATGCACCAAGGACTGAAGTGATGAGAATGATGATGAATGATCCAACCCTTTACCCAGGAGAACATGGCCAGCAGAGACAGTGGATCTTGGTAAATAAATATCCAAAATCAGCACCAAATGCCCACTCTGATGATGCCATGGAGCTCCAAGTTTTAGTCAAGGCCAAAGAGAACGCTGGGCATGAGCTTCATTGGCATTGATTGTGAGGGTGGCAAAGGTCTTTATAAACTGCAGAATAAGTCTTAGTAATAACTTGCCAAAATCAGTAAGAGCTGGAGTTCTTTATGAGATGGAGCTGGCAGCCCATATGTAAGAAAAGATGAGGGGAAGGGGAATAGAATGTCTTAGCTGGCAAGCATGAATACATCCCACAGGACATAGAAGGTACCTGGGATAGAAAAGGGACTAAAAAAGGAACTGTTCTTGCTAGAAGGCTGAATCTGGGGCAAAGGGAAAATACGCAGAGGACCAATGACTGGAGTGGGAGATATTGCTGGAAAGAGCATGGAGGAAGTTAAGGTGATCAAAAACACTATTTTGAGTGTCAGGATCTAGGTAGTCTTCTGATAAAGGCTCATGGGGCTGAGTGGTGAGTCTGTGCAAAACCAAAGATAAATCATAACTGGAGGCTTCACAAGGCCTCAAAGAATAGTCTGTATTTTTACACCAAACCACAAACCCAGGGAAGTCATGGAGAACCAACAGTGGGTGGTAAAAGCTGATGCTGTGACATCAAAAATCTTCTCTCTCTGAGCCTTTGCTTAATAACCCACCACATGGGGAGATGTGTTGGTTGAGGATGTTGATGATATTTGTGAAATTGAGGTTGCCTGAAAAAGAAACCTTCAAGCTGGAAGAGACCTCAGGTAGTCCATGATGATTCCCTGAGGTCTAAAAACCACTCATGGTGGAGCCTAAAAAAGCTACAAGGCTCAAAACTCACTGCAACTGTGAGGATATTGAAAGATATGTGCACAATATCTTGTATGGTTTTTTAGTGACAGGCAATAGATAGTAATTGCTGAGTGTATCATGACCATACATTTATCCTGTCAGATAGTCTACAGAATAGTGCTCTGGAACCTGTTATTTACAGTCTTTGTAAGTGATATGACCTCTTGCTGTACAAACAAGATAGTATGTATAGTATGTGACTAAGTACTGTCACCATCATCATCTGTGGGTTAGCCTTTTTGTAATTTATGATTAGAATAGTACAAGAAGATGAGGAAGTCCAATCTGCTGAAATAAGAAGGTGGAATCAAAATCCTATGAAAAAGGAGACATGGGATGGATGATGACAGTGAGCCATGATCAAGAGGGTGTTGTAAGTACTCTATGCGTATTTAGGCTCAAGAACAGATGCAGTGGATGATATGGTTACTAAGAGGTTAACCACTAAACTCAAGCTAGATGACAATTGGATGGGGATATCAAGCATACTCTTTTGATGAGAAATATAAGTTGATGGTAAGACCTGCCATGTTCTGTGGTCTAAAAGTGGGAACAAGTAAGATAGATATCGCAGAAGCTAGATATCGCAGAAATGAAGATGCTCAGCTGGACAGATTGGTTGACAAGAAGAGATAGGATAAGAAATTAATATAACTGGGATGAGCAAAAGTCACTGAAATGGAACTGGGATTGCCAGGGACATTAGGAGAGGAGGGCCTAAGAGATGATGGAGAGAGAAATGAATTGACAAAGGGAGGACACAAGATAGAAACCTATGGAAAAGGCTCATTGAAAACAGCAACCACAAAAGGGAATTAAACTGAGTAGAAGCTTTTATATAAGTTATTTCATCTAACTTTTAACTCATCCGTTTTCTGCTTGAATTCCTGTTTGGTGCAGGTCTTCATCTATACACATTCTCCATGATTTTATAGGCCTTCCCATTGGTCATTATCCTAATAGGCCTTCCTGCTGGTCATTGTCTTATTATTACTGTACCTTCTCCCCCCATCAACTGATGCAATACTCCTAATTTGCAGTCACAGGAGAAAATTCAGTACATTAGTAATTAGAGAAGCCTGTCACTGTGAATGGAACTGCTTAGTTTGATAGTTAACTGGCAAAACCAAGGCATTTTGGGTTCCAGAATTTGTTTCTAACGCTGAAACTGGCAAATAAGATTTATAAAGGAAGGATTTGTATTAGTGAAAAGTTCTTCTAGACTATTTGTCTTTGGTATCCTTTAGCAGTTCATTTCAAAAAATTTACTCAATCATACTCCAGAGAAATATGGCTTAGATACTAGTATGGAATATTGCATAATATAACAGTATTGTAATATTGTGGTGATGTAAACCTAGCAGAAATTGATAATACATCCACTGCCCTAAGCTTGCTTGATGGATAATTTAATTTTCTTACAATAAAAACAAGTTCTTTATCTTCAAAATTTGAGCAAACTGTTTTAAAAGTAGTTTTGGTGATTGAGGCTTTTCATTCATTTCTTTAAAAGTCAGTCACAAAGTCAAAATATAAATAAAATGGAGTGTTATCATTGGTAGTACTGCAGTTTTAAGGTAGTTAATTTAGAATATAAAACAAAATTACTAATGAGGAATAATAAAACCCTTTATAAACTTATAAATTTACAATTATGGACCATAATTTATGTGGAGTTTGTGTGACTGTTAGTATGTCGTGTCGTGTGATGTATAGTAGTTGACATGTGATGGTTGTCCTTGTGATTTAAAGTGAACAACTTAAATTACTTGTAGTAGTAGAATTCACTCTTTTTGTCCTTATGGGCCACTGAAGGTCAAATGATAATAGCCATTTTTTTTTTTTTTTTTTTTTTGTCCCTTCATCTGTGTATTTTACAATAGATATGGTGTGTTCATTACAAAGCTGGAACGAAAGGATTATACCAGAATAAGATTCCAGATGAGACCTTAGGTGATAGATTGTTCAGGTTTTTGCAAAAGATGAATGCTTTGTAAGGGAGAATACTATTTACTATACATAGGAACAGTTCTATGTTACACAGTGTTCTGCTTTCTTAATTAGTTTCAATGTCCTTCTGTTTTCAGTAGATTTTGAGCTGTTGAAAGCAAGAAAATAAGTTAATATTATTTTAACCTTTCTTTTTTTGTTGCATATATGGCAGTTACCCAAAACACGTTTTAATTTCATGATATACTAATGTTTTAGCATTATTATTACTTTGGCTAAGCCACATTTTTGCTTTTTGTTCATTTTATAGTTTTTGTTTATTATAAAAATATGTTTTGCATTTGTGGATCACGTTTAGTGTGGTAATGTCATCTTGCACTGTATAAAGAAATTCAGTGGAAGAAAATATATAAGAAAGAAATAACTTTTTAATTTCATGATCAATGTTCTCATTGTATGTCTTAATTATCAGGTTGATAAGGTAAAAAGATTTGATTGGTAGAAGATTGATGCTAGAATTTCAAACATTAATGGTGGTATTGAAATGAATCCCATATATTTGTGTTCAGCTTTGAGTAGTTCAGTTGAGAATTGAAACCTAACGCTTCATCTGGAGTTAAATTGACAATCATTAATACATTAGCAAGGGCAAAGACTTTCATGCTAACAATGTAATAGAACCAATTTATCATTTGCACACTTGTTTACTTGGAACCTAAGGACTGCTTTGTTATTTTTTCATGTTATGACTTGGGTATTTTTTATACATTACTAGGTTAATGGTTATTCAGTACAAGAAAATATGATAGTCCTGGGCTTTTATGGCCAAGTATGTACATGTGGTAGGTGTTAACTTACCTTATCGCTGCTCATGCTGTGCATAAGAACTAGAATTATAGCAAGTTACTGAAACAGAGTTTACATTATAGGAAGTCCATAATGTCTTTTCTTAACACAGTTTATACTTTTAAGTTTTAACTTATCTATATAGGGTGAGGACTGTGCTTTTTTAAACAAATTTTGTACAGTGTTGAAGATTTGCTGTTCTTACATAGTATTTATACTTTTTGTTGAGGATAGCATAAGTAACATAGTATTTATTTTATAATTTACATCCTTTTTGAAAAAATATTGCAGTAAGAGGTTCTTTAATTTTAACTGAGCAAAAGTGAAACAAGTTCAGTCCAATTCGGTAATGATTTTCATGCAGCACTATGTTAAAGATTTTGCAGGACTATCAAATTTTTTGTTAGAATTAAATACATTTACTATACTAACATCAGTTTTTGTCTTATGGTTATATTAACTACTTTTAGGTGCTGCTGTGGAGTGTTATCCTTTAATGTATAAATTCTACTTATGTAATGTTTTTGTATTGTTAACTCTTTGTGGTTTTAAACACTAATCCATATCATTAGCATTCCTTGACACTGGATTCTCCATCTTGCTTGGACAGATTTGATTTAACCTTCAATTTTGTTGCTTTTATTTCAGTTGTATCTTTCATAGCTGGTGAGTGGTTGTGTTTATTTGTAATTATTATGATTAACATTGTAAGTATATGTTTCAAGTAGTTTGCTGCATGCAAAGTGCATCCTTGTATCAGATGTTACCTAATAGAAACTGAGACTGTTCATTTTACTTCTACATACGTGTACAGTAGCTTTTAGTGACCTTTAAAAGTGAGATGTCCAGCATTATGTTTGTCTAACTTTTATTTTAAAGAATAGCATTAATCTATTTACTGGTAACTTTCCTCTTATATAGTTCTTGTACCTATGTTTATGGTTTACTGTTTGCATAATGTTTACTAATTTTAAAGGTTGTGTAGTAATGAAAGTTTATAATGTGTAAAGGAAACAGCATTGTAATTCCTTCAGACTATAGTCAGCCCATGTAGTTTTTCATCTTCAGGTGATCTTTTAGAATAGAAATCATTATGGTTTTACCACAAACCCATTACATATGGTGAACCCTCTCTGTGCCCAAAAAATTTTCTCAGGCACTTTAGTTCCTCTTAAGAAGAAAAAATGTCATTCAGCCAGTAATACTGCACAAATACAGATGAATCGTACGGTCAAATTTAGCTATAAGTCTCGTTTTTAATGTTTTAAAGATCCATGGTTGTATACATTAATGTTTATTTGTAAATAACACACAGGAGTTTGTGCATATTTGATATGATGATAGATATACATGAATATATAATACTGAAATATTGTTTCTTTCATTATTTGTGCATCTATGAGACCATTAACTACTGAATTCCCAGATATTTCAGCAAATTGTGATCCATTTGAAGACTTGCTTTATTCATTATACTTTACTTTTCATTCATTGTCTTTGTGATTTGTGTGTATTTTGCTTGTGCATTTAAGCAAATCATAAAATTTTGGTGGGTTCTCTAAAGATAGAAGGGAGACAGCCAGATTGAATGGTTCCCCCTCCCCCCACTCTCTTCTTGGATGGTAATTAGGGAAGAAAATCACCCCGTACTGGATTTTTTTTTTCAAAGAAGAAATGTAGCTAGTTTTGCTTGAAGTTTAGAATTTGGCTTGCAAGTGTGGCATTCTTTGCATATTTTTGAAGATTTTGGTCATTTTGGTTTTAGGGAATGGTAGACTAGTTAGTGTTAAACTTACTTGTCTCTTGATTTATTGTTACCTATAGGTTTTGTTCATTGTTGTAGGATGGGGTTGCCAAGTACAGTAATATGTGTGATTGCATTCCAAAAGTTAAAGTTTTCCTTTTTTCTTTGTCAAATTGCTTACTTGCATATTGGTTAATGTACCTGTTCCAGGCATGGTAGTTTATTAATTTCTTTTAATGTACTCTGTTCCTTATGCTTTTGCTTTTTAAAGTGCATGGCTCCTCTGTGGTATTCTGCTAATAGGTGTACTATATACTTTATGTATTATAGTACTAGTTAATCACTAATTCAGCAGTCACTAATCTGGTTCCATCAACAGATCAGCACTAATTCCAGCTAGCATAATTTTAAATTTCCCTTGGTCATCACACCAACCTGCTGCTACTGTTTGTTGGTGCTACATGCTATATAAGCACTGTTGGCGTCACATGCAAACACTGGAAAGCCATTCCAATTTGTTTTTCTCCACCTGCCTGCACTTTTAGCCCAGGCATGGCTCCATTGTATAAAGGAAATGCTTCTCATGTAAATTGCAAACACAGTACATTACCCATAAAAGATAACATTTAACTTGTGAAAAAACTCAACAGCAGTATATTTGTTAGAAGCTTGTGTGAATTATGCAGCATTTCTCAGTTTATGACATAAAGAAGCAGAAAAAAATTACCTGGGTTCTTTGCTAACAGTGACTCAAGAAACAGATGCAACAAAGGAAAACAATGAAGGATAGGAAAGGTTCAGCTAAATCAGATTCTGATGAAGTGGTCTAGGCTACGTGCAAGTGATGTCGAGAGAGAGATGTGCATTTTCTTGATTGCTGAATAGCAGTAAACAGAGAAATAAGCTAATGGAAAAAAAGGAAAATAATTAATCTCAATTATTGGTTGTTGAAATGCACTTGAAATCAGTAAAAAAAAAATTTATATAACTGAGGGAGAGAGAGAGAGATATATGTTGCAAGTCAGTGCCTCAGTGCTTGGGTTGATAGTGTAAATTTCATAAGTGAATTTGGAAGAAGCTCTTATCAGTTATGCAGTAGTTGTATGGTTCAGGTTTGTTCTGATCTCACCTGCCTTACCTTTCGAGAGAGGTTGGCAGAGCATTGAGGTTTGTGTTACAAAAAAGTTTCACAAGAGGCCCCCTAAGAGCACTGCAGCTGATGTTGCATACTCTTCAGTGGGAGCTGCACTGCAATGAGAAGCCCTCCGATCTTTGTTAAGGATTTTCCTTCATTGGAAGAGGCATTGGTTGGGTTGAAGGTTCATGCCCAGTGCAACCTAGTTCTCCTACTGTGACTTTCTTGTCCGGGCTTTTGCAACAAGTTCTTGCCCCCCGGTGCCATTCCAGGTCCTTCTGCTGTCCCTGTCATAGCCAATGGTGCTTGTGCAGAAGCAGAGGCATAAAGAGAGGAATATGAGTAGCATTTGATGAGCTCTCGTCTTGAGTACTCATGACATGATAGAGGAGACTTGACTCCTTCCTCTACCTGTAGTTCTACTGAGGCCACATGATGTAGCCCCAGAACAGAGGAGAAATTGTTTGCTGTCACTCACTGAATCAGTGCTGGTTACATTTGAGGCACAGGCACACAGAGTGGGGCTTTCTTCTCAGCTAGACTTGGTAACGCTCCATTGAAGGAGTGCCCCACAAGACCTGATTCCTCTTCGTAAAGGTTGGGAATTGCTCCAGTGGCCACACCCAGAACAGAACAGTTTTGATGACTGGAATCACAACCAGAATTGCTCTAATGACCAGAGCAGCATCAATGCCTCCTGAACCTCTTTTGTGACCTGTGTTCTGAGATGATTGGAATCCTACCAGAACTGCTCCAGCTGTCATTTTCAGAGCTGCATCCAGTACCACAGTAATGACCAGAACTGATTTTCAAGACCAATGCTACTCCAATAACTAGAGCTGCAACCAGAACCCTTCCAACTTTCATGGCCAGAGTTGCTCTGAAGACTAGACCTGTGACGAGAGCCACTCAAGCTTCCATGAACAGGACCACTCCGATGACCATAATTGCAATCAGAGCCACTTCATCTTTCATGAACAGTGCCATTTTAATGACTAGAGGCACTCTTGCATCTAGAGCTGTGTTAATAAAAGTGGTACTTGCCACTTCTTTGGAAGTAACATATCAGTAAGAAGTCTTGAAGCACATGGTGCTTTTTTCAGATTGGAGAAAGTATGTGTCCCCAGTGCAGTATCAAAAACCATAATACATATATTAGTAAAGGTAGTGGCTACTGTAAAGGGCCTTTGGACCCAGTGCTGACCTGTTCCAATTCTCCCTCTCGCTCCCCACTCTGTGAAATGTCTTCTGATGCTCATAATGATTTTAAGACTTGTAGGCAGAGCAGGTGGTCTTTAACAAGCCAGTTACTCACAGATAGACCTTAAGCCATTAACTGCTGATGCTTTTCTCATTTATCATTCTCTCCTCGATCATCTTGGAATGATTTCCTTTTAAGATGAGCATTGAATGCCTAAGAAGTCTCTTTAAGAGAAGAGTATTCATGCCCCTTCTCCTGCATTTAGAGAGGAGCTTGCAATCTTGGATAGACATGTCACCAGAATGCATAGATGTAAGTTGAAGAAAATGAATGTTATATTACAAGAGAAAAAAAGATTTTATAAGAACTTTGAAGGATGCCATGTTCTGGAGGCCACCTGAAAAGATGACAAGATTACAGAAGCTCAGCGGCTGAGCAGCGTGGCTGCCTGTGGTGATATCTTAAACTGAATCCATGTAATCATCAATTTTGGGTGATAGCTGAAGCCAAGGAAGTTGGTCTTGGGAGCCAGACATTGACAGCTTCAACAAAGGCAAAAAGATTCCCTTTTTGGGCTTTTAGCTTCCCACTGTCAGTGCTACTTATCAATGTATGGCATTAAAGTGTTCTGGAAAGGTCACAGTAAGTTGTGTTGTTCTCATACCCTACTGTAGGCTGAAGTATTGTTACAAGATGACTGGATTTACAAGATAACTTATGTTCCATGAAGGTGAGATGCCCATCTTCAGATTGTGACACCTTGACTTTTTCTAAGCACTTCAAGGTTTATAGAGAAATCTTCCATGGCTGAGTGTCTCTTCCCTTGATCAATCCTCAGTTTTTGTTATGCAGAAGACTATACATGCTAGTCAAGATTTGGATCTGGAGAAATTCCCTAACTTGGTGGCTTCTTCAGATTGCTAAGAACTCTGCTTGTATGAATTACAGCTACCAATTTATTTTGAGAGGAATGATTTAACAGTTTAACTTATAAGAACGATATTGCAATCAGTAGACTGGTGATGAGTCTGAGGGTGTCAATCCTGCTCAGACCAGACTTTGAAATGAACAAGTAGAAGGAATTCTCAGTTGATTGCACAGTTTACCCATTGTAGATATAGGCGATAACAGAAAATGGTTCCAGGTACTCCAGTACATTACCCTAACACTTGCCTACTTGGGATGAAAGACTTGGCATTAGTAAAAGAACCCCAGAAAGAAGAGAGGGCAGAGGTTGTGGACAGCAAGATGTGATTGATCTTTGAGAAGAAGACAGAAGAGTAGGTTGTAAACAGCTCTCTGTGGTAGTACAGTTGCTGGTTTCTATTGACTAGGGGATAGGGTCTGCCACCTCATCATAGGCTTCAACTCAGTTGATTTATATCTTCAGCAGATATTCAGTGTGAAGACAACTGCTTTGATATGCTGGTCCATGAAATAAGGTGGACTAACTTAGTTTCCCTAGACCTAAAGGACATTTACTTTTACACACTTGTACACCCAGCATTCAGGAAGTATCTTCTCTTTTCCAGGTCAGTTGATACACACACAGTAGATGTTCATATCATAAAAAAGAGGCTCCAGATCTTTTTGTCCTTGAATCAGAAGTTTCTCAAGAGACTGGATCCCCTTGCCAAGATGTAACAAGCATCTGTAGGGTAGCAGGAACCATGATTTACAATGTGAGCCCAGTAGTATTCTGGAGTAGTCTGTTTAAGAGCCTGTGTACATGTATTCTGGTAGTGACGCCTTATATCTTAGCAGAGGCCAAGAGTGGCAACTTCATATCAAAGTATTCTGAGCATGCAGTAGCAGGGCATCTCCTTAGTGGATCTGTTTGTGACCAGCCTGAAATTAAGAGCTCCAAACATATTCTTTACTCATCCAGCAGCAGCCTCGAAGGTAGATCCATTGAAGCATCTTATGGAATGCCTGGAAGTGTATGCCTTATCACCATGTGGCATGATCATAGCAGAAATAAACAAGGCCTTTGGTTCCAAAGATCTGTTGATGAGCCTAGTTGGTCCATTTTGGCTATAGCAAAAGTAATTTGCTCACCTTCTAAAGCATCTGATAGATCTCCTCATGCTCCACCAGCACTTCATAAATTTCTCCAGGATCTGGAAACTCTGAATCATCTTGCCTGAAGGCTATCAAGCAGAGCCTTAGAGGCAGAGGGAGGGGAAGTAGCTGGGCTGTGTTCTAGTCATGTTTAAGTTTTATCCTTGACTTCTGCTGAGATGGAACTTGTTTTGCAGTTGGTTCAGTGAAAAGGGCGTTAATTTAGTCACTACAACTTTTCAACAGGTAGTTGACTTTTTAGACAACAGAGGGACTGTTTAACAGTAAAAGGTTTTAGGTCTGTGAATTTCTCATGTCTTTAACTGTGTTAACCTGGTGGATTTCTTGGTGGAAATGAGTATCAAAATTGAGAGCACAGGCTAATAAGTATTGGTTTTGTGTTGATACAAATGTGATTTCTTGGAAACAAAATTAATTTGTTTATACAAAACCATAGCTATTAATAAAAGTTCCTGCATCTCAGTGTAGCTAATTTATTGTTAACTCATGAATCGTAAGATAAAAAAAATTACTGTTAAATATAAAAACTCATAGCTCTCCCTTATGCATATGCAGTACTACAGGCTAAGTGCCATTTTATTTAATTTTTTTTTTTTTTTCATTTTATGAGAAATTGAAGCTTCTAGAACAATTTCATGGGCAAAAACGGCAAATTGTATGTAATGGACTTATAGAGAAAAATGATTTTGTTTTCAAAATATAATTTTTGATGTTAATGCCTCAAATTTCTGCAGATGAACTTGTAACTTGAAAGTTAGCTTTAGTCATTTTTCTAAGTACAGTTCTCCTTTTCAAAAAATTTTTATTATTATGGCTGAATATCAGCACAGAATGTATTTCAGTTAGAAACCAAGAGATCTTATTACTTAATATGGTGTCCTTCCTTGTGGTCTTAATGTAGAGAGAAATACATTATATGGCATATAATTTGCTTTAACTAGACGCAGATTAATTTGATAATGATTGTATTGTCTTTGCACAAACTGCATTCATTTGTTAATTAACATGCAAATCTTAGCATTTTATTGAACTTGTTTCTATGGTTGCCTGAGAGGTAGACCTTCCAGAATAGCAAAACTACCAGTAGGGTATCAGCAGTGAAGGCTTGAGTAAAGATGGACCATTATAGAGTTGGGAGAACCACTGGTCGACACACTGTACTGTAGTTTGTGATCTTTCTGTTAGTCTCACTACAGTATACTACTATCCTTCCTTTGAATCAGCATTATTTGTGTTTTCAAGCATTTAAATGATCCAGAAATTTATTTGGTGGAAATTGATGTTTTGTTACTTTTGCTTTGATGACACTAGCCTAATAATTTAATTTTATAACATCATTCTATGGTGAGCATTTAGATATTGTTTATAATAATCTTTTTCCATTATTCTATTAACATCTGCCTCATTGTTCAATATATCCAGGTGTAACATAAATGCTCTACTTGTTAATTTTGCCCTTCCACAACAACAAGGTGCTCCTCTTGATTTTCTTCCTCATATGCTCTCTTTATACATTTCAGGAACTAAAATTCCCCTTATTCTATTATTTGTATAGGCAGTAGGTTGGCCAAGGCATCAACCATTCACTGAAATACTACTGCTACTGAAAAATACTTTGTCTCTATTTCTTGGTACAGCCTCATTTGTCTGTCAGCATATATTAAATAATTTGTTCTTTACATATTTTTTTATTCATATTGGAAAATACCAAATATATTGTACATTTTTATCCTTATTACAATTCTCAGCTTGTAAGTATTAATGAATCATTAACACACAGATGGTCCTAAGTTTTGAAATGTGGTTGTGTTAAGTTAATCTAGTAGAGCATATGGAACAAGTAAAAAGGTTGACAGCTTAAACATAAAAAACTTAGTTCCCTAAAAGAGCATCTAATTATTATATAACTGTTTTGTCATTAAAGTGAGTTGTAGAATTTTTCCATTAAAGTAATTTATGGTTAACTAAAGATTGGAAAGCTTGAACAACTACAAGCGATAAAATTATTACTCATGAACATATCAAGAAGCAAGCCCATTATAGAAAATTGCAGACTGCAATATCAGCATGAACATTAAAGTTGATTATAGATTCTTTAAATATCATGAGATAAACAGTTGGAGGAGCTTATATCCCATACAAGAAAAATAAATCTTTTCAAGCCATGACATCACTAGAAAAGACATTGAATTCAGTGGTAAAATTGTAGAGAATCTCATATAGAACTATAAAAGGCCATGGTTTAGAGGATATATCAAAATCAAAGATTTCTTAGAACAATGTTAAAATGTCCCCACCTTGCAAAGTGTGACTGTGGCATATAAAATGACAGTTACAACAATTATTGGCAAGTATTCCCCTTCACCATAAAGAGCATAAGTGAAAAGAGGTTGTGCTGAGAATATCAAATACTCCATGCCTGCAGAGTAAAAATTGAATTGAATATAAAGCGTTCAGTCATTAGGAAAACAGTAACATGTTAGAATAAAGAAAGGCAGTGATGCCTTATTTAACCCTTAAATCGCTGACTGGACGTTTCGTAAGTCGATTAAAATTGTCTGTCGGGTGACAAGTGAACGTACCGTACGTTGACTACAAAAAATTTAAACCTTCGGTCAACTTTGACTCGACTGAAATGGTCGAAAAACGCAATTGTAAGCTAAAACTCTTACATTCTAGTAATATTCAATCATTTACCTTCATTTTGCAACAAATTGGAAGTCTCTAGCACAATATTTCAATTTATGGTGAATTTTTGAAAAAACTTTTTCCTTACGTCTGCGCGGTAACTCAGCCGAAAATTTCAGAAATTCTTTTGTCATTTTGTTGTAATTTTTGCACCGTTTTATATTAGCCGTTACATAAAGTTTTATATATGAAAATGTGCGCAATTTCATGTAAAATACAACAAAAAAACAATCCATGGTTGTAGCTTTTATCAGTTTGGAAATATTTTCATATAAATCACGATAAGTGCCAAAATTTCAACCTTCGGTCAACTTTGACTCAACCAAAATGGTCGAAAAACACAATTGTAAGCTAAAACTCGTACATTCTAGTAACATTCAATCATTTACCTTCATTTTGCAACAAATTGGAAGTCTCTAGCACAATATTTCGATTTATGGTGAATTTTTGAAAAAACTTTTTCCTTACGTCCGCGCGCGGTAACTCTGCCGAACATCTCAGAAATTCTTTCGTCACTTTGACGTAATGTTTGCACCGTTTTATATTAGTCGTTACATAAAGTTTCATATATGAAAATGTGCACAATTTCATGTAGCATACAACAAAAAATAACTCATGGTTGTAGCTTTTATCAGTTTTGAAATATTTTCATATAAATCACGATGTGCCAAAATTTCAACCTTCTGTCAACTTTGACTTGACCGAAATTATCGAAAAACGCAATTGTAAGCTAAAACTCTTATATTCTAGTAATATTCATTCATTTACCTTCATTTTGCAACAAATTGGAAGTCACTAGCACAATATTTCGATTTATGGTGAATTTTTGAAAAAAACTTCTTTCTTACATCCACATGGTAACTTGGCCGAAAATCTCAGAAATTCCTTTGTCACTTTGTCGTAATATTTGCACCGTTTTTCTAATAGCCGTTACATAAAGTTTTATATATGAAAATGTGCACAATTTCATGTAGAATACAACAAAAAATAACTCATGGTTGTAGCTTTTATCAGTTTTGAAATATTTTCATATAAATCAAAATAAATAGAAAAAATTTGACCTTCGGTCAACTTTAACTCGACCGAAATGGTAAAAAAATGCAATTGTAAGCTAAAACACGTATAGTCTAGTAATATTCAATCAATTACCTTCATTTTGCAACAAACAGGAAGTCTCTAGCACAATATTTCGATTTATGGTGAATTTTTTAAAAAAACTTTTTTTACGCCCCCGCGTTACGAATTCATGCATCATTTTGTGATAATATTTTCTCTGTGTTGCTTTGATCGTTTTACAATTCATTATACACCAAAATCATCGCAATTTAGTGTACAATACAAAGAAAAAAAATAACTCATTAGCTTTAACCGTTTTGCTCACAGCACGATTTGTATACAATTATATATGAAATTTTTTTTTTTGCAGTCATATATTTCAATATTTATATATGATAATGATATTTTTTTCATTTCTGATGGTTGCATAGTAAACTTCAGGCAATGACAAAAAAGGAGCCAAAAACGAACTCTTAATCTTGAAAACTAAGCGTGCTGTGATTTTTTGAAAAAAACTTTTTTTCCGCTTTGGCGCTAACTCCCGAACGCTGCCAGCATACGGCAGACACTTTTGTAAATAGAGGCTCGACATTTAAGGGTTAATGAGGTTGTGGCTTTGACCCTGTTGTCCTCACTTTTCTTTATTTCATCTGATCTTCTCTTACCTAGCTGCTCATCTCATTAATTTTACCTTGCTCCAATTTTCTCCTGTCAAGAAAAAATCCTTTGGATGAGATCCATCCAGGTGTATTGTGACTCAATGGTCACAGTAAACTGCATTTTGATAAAAATATCCTAGCTTATACCAGCATAAGTGTGTACACTCCTCTGCCATAGTTCCTTCCACTTTTCAGAGGTAGTCAACCCCAATTTGCCTTCATGGCTTGTGCCTTACAAGTAGTTTTGTCAATTCAGTGGTCTACTTTCTCTGTTATTTATATAATGAATATTTATGTAAACACTAGTTTTGAATTTCTGTAGTGAAATAGATATGATGAAAGTTGAAGTACTAGATAATACTGTATTTTATTGTTCTTAGAGTTAACCTTTTCATTGAATAAGCTTTTGTGAATCCTGTCTATCCCAGAGGCAGAGTTATGATAATTGATGTTTTACTTTGCTATTTATGATGTTACTGTTCATGCTATGATACTGATGCTCATGTAATTTTAAACAGAATTTTACTACATTAGTATTGTTGTATGCTAAAAAAAAGGTCAAGGTGATGAGTTGAAAATCTGCAAAAATAATCCATCAAAGTATCATAAATGACTCGGGGTAGATTTTGGGATGACTTCAAAGAGTCATAAGTAATCCAAAGGTTAATATGTTTAAACAGATTTTGGTAAGGTAAAGAGAAGATATAAGAATAATTGTTAAATAGCCTCATCTAACCATTTCTTTAACAATTGCTACTGCCTGTTTACTTACATAACTGGTATTGAATCTCACATGCCATACTGTAGAATGTTCACACAAGCATTGAAGTTGTATGTTGAACTCACTGAATGCATGTATTTTGCATTTTACAGCAGTGTTTGACTTATATGATAAAGGTCATTGTGCATCTTTCTGATGTGTAATGATAGAAAAGAATGAAAACTAATTGATCAAACTGATTTTTGTAATTCTTGTACTGTACTAAAAATTTAATGATTTAGTGTGTATATTTTTTAATTATGCTTTTGAATACTGTAGGTGAATGATTTCATGAAAAATTTTTAAAAACGCATGTATATGTAGATGCTTCGTGATTGTTGTTGGAGAATGCATATATTTTAAGATAGAATTATCTAAGAAATCTTGTAATTCTTGTAAATTAATATATTTTATGTACATATTACTTTGTCATACACAAGTACAAGCATTTATTTTACAAAGGACTCAATTTGCCAGCAGTGGTTGACAGATTAATCACTACTGTTGTAAGTAGTCTTAACAGAATGTAAGAATTACACCCATGAAATCACAATATGTGACTTGGGACTATCAGAAGATAGAAAGCTGTCAGCGTAGCATATTGACAGAGCATACTTCTATATGCCTGATGGTAAAGTCACCATTTTGATCATGCATTGTGTATATTGTAGGACTGATATTGAAATGATGCTCTTCTTGTTCTTCCATTTTATTCTATCTTGCTGTCTGCATCAGTTCTGAGGCAATTCTCTCTCTCTATCACTTCCAGTATTCTATCCTTGCACTTTTCTGTCTCCTTCTTACCCTCCTCCCTTTAATTTTTTTCTGCCAGACATAACATTTGTGTATAAACTTTATATTGTGTATAAACTTTATACTATTGAGGTTTTCGGGATTTCCCTTTTTGTTGACTCATCCTAAAATTTTTTCACTTGTTACTCTCCACCCAAAGTAAGCTGAACTTTATCCACATATCTGCAGCTTTCAGTCTTTTTGATCATCTTCATAATTATCTGTTTTACATCCTCACAACAAAATTTACCAAATTTGTGCTTTTCCCATAGAGTAAGTTTTATTCCATTCTGTTCCAGTGAGTTACATGCTCTCAGCTTCCAGTTCACACCCTTGATTTCCATGTTACATTGGACATACAGTGTTCCCCACCTAACTAGGAAGCAAAATTGATCCACTCATTTCATTATTTTTCCTACCAACATTTGACATCTAATTTGTTCATGGCAGTTTTTTCACTAGCATACCCCACATTTATACTTGGTTCTCTTTTATCACTGACTTTTTCACCTGTTGTAGAAGCCTTTGCAGCTTTTCTACTGAATTTGAATCAGCAATCAGTAGTGTTGCCAGTGTACCTGATGTTGACATTCTAGAACCACCCCAGCATTTGTAAATGTTGCCAAGTAGTTAGCATGTTAAGTGTTTAAGTGTTTTATACTTTGAGTTATATCAGAGTAATTTAATGGTAATGTGTGTTATATTTATGAAAGATATAATGTAACAGAAATTAATGTTGAAGTGCTTTAGCTTTTGGTTTTTCTCAGATTTTCTGTAGCTTTCTACTAGGTGTTATAAAATTTTTTTTAAAGAAAATGGTTAGATAGAACTACTGCTTCAGATATATGGTTTAGGGGAGTATATTTGCATATGGTATTTGTTAGTGATTTACTTGCTCTATGAGAGCAACTTCCAAAAATCAAGGCTTATCAATCCTTAATTGCTTGCTGTTTCTTATTCTGATTCCTGGAATTATAGGTGCTACTGTTTGTGTTAGATATGTGGAATTTCCCTGGTTTAAGTTTTCTGACTGAATATCCATTTAGTCATATGAAATATTTAAAGAAGTTCCAGAACTCACCCTGCATGTACTTGATTATTTGTGGTCAGCTGGGGAGTGAAGCAGCCAAATTGAGTGAGGTATCGCTTCTCATGCAGACAAACACACGTAGTGCCATAAGTTTCTGCTTGGCCTGTGTTTATTCAGCCCACCTGGCTTTCTGTACCTGCCAAGGAGTTGGTAATCTTGTTTCATTCTTTATTTCACATTAAGTTAATTTTTGTTTTTATCTGTATGTTTACAGAATAGTTGTTCCATCAGTGGATTTTTAATTTCATTTTGTATGTGGTCCAATCATATAATAAATTCCTGAGTCTTGGGAATATTCCTTATAGGAAGTGAGATTATATTGGTGTGATCCTTAGTCTTCTTCCAAAATTTCTTTCCAAACCCTGACAGAAAATTACATAGTAATGGGGGTCAAGATTCCTAAGATTTGTTTTTAGGTCTAGCCTTGTGTTGGTTATTATTACTATAAAGTAATTAAATAGGATCACGGAATCACATTTCCAGACTTGCTTAGGGCATACCTAAAGGATTTGTTCTTGACCCAAGAGATGCTAAGGGGATGCCATTTAATGACGACAGCAATATTATGCATTTGCAACTTCAGTAATGGAACCAATATTTTCTTGCTCAGTGCAGTATTTTATGAGACAGTTTCAAATTTTTTCATGGCAATATTACTCTTTAGCTATTCAAGAAACATCTGAAAAGTACAAAAAATATACAACATTATTGATTAAAGGGGTGTATATATGTGTTTATTAACTGTCATATATGCATACTAACTTTAAAACCAATATTATTATTGTCACTGTCATTGTAATTATCTATCTCGATATCACTATTTGATGAAGGTGAATAAGCATCATCGTCAAAGGCCATTATTTCCAAAATTTACAAAATAAACATTTGTAAAAATCTTCAACCGTTGCTCAACTTCAGGATACAAAAGCCTTCCTGGTCCCGCCCCCTGGGCTGACAGAAGGTTTGCAATTTTGCCATTTTTATGCCTATGATTAAGAGAAATCTGGCATCTTTTATGTTCAAGAGTGAGCTGAATGGCTGAGGAGACTGTTGACGTCACTGAAACAGAGATAGGAGGAGGGAATAAATTTACCGCCATATTTGAAAATAAAGCGTCGATAATATTGTCATTGTCCTAGCGCAACATATAAAGCGTTGATTATAGTGGCGCGCAGCACCTTGTGGGTTAAAAGAAAATTGAAAATTGAAGAGGTAAAGTTAAAGAAGTTAGACGGCTAAATGATTAGGGACCAAAGGGAACAGATGAAAATTAGAAGACAAGAAGCAAAATATTTGGGGCTGAAGAAACACAGTAAAAAGCATGTAGAGGTGTTTAAAGTGCACCATGCAAGGCACACTTTAAAGCAAGATTTCCATGTGGGTTTTGAGTGTTTATTTTCCATTTTAATTGTAATAGCCTTGAAGCAAATCCTAGGCATTAGTGATGAGGTCAGAGCCCTTTTTTTTTTTAAGCCTGTCACTCATTGTTGAAGAGTTCAGTAAAGACATGTTTATCTGCCTATTTTTAGAGGAGGATGGAAGTCTGTAATGTTTGTATGTTTCAATCTTGGAATAGCATCTCCTAAGTGAATGAGGTCATCCAGAGGCCATATGATTAATTATTGATGAGGGCAAGACTTGGCTGTGATTGTTCACTGCAAGAGGTATGAGTACTTGGCATAGTGGCTTAATTCAAGTTTTACTAAATATAGTGCAAGCATAGCTTATTTGATGGTGCTCTGAGCTGCCACCTTTTTTTAATGCAAAGGCATCACCTGCACATGCACCAAGCAACAAAATCAGATTGTGGTTCTTTCCATTATAATGATTGATTGTTTTTTGCTCCTGGATACTGCCAGGTCTGATTCCCCCATCCCAAGAGGAAATCTGGATCTAGAGAATAAAAACAGTAGCATTGGCAATTGTGTGTGTAAATCTGGTATACAGGTATTTGTAGAAAAAAGCAGGCACATGATTCCATGCAGTCACTCATGAAACGTCACATTTATTTTCAATTTGGTGAGGATAAAACTAATATAGGAAAAGTAAATACTAAATAATGTAAATAGCTCTGCTTTTTATCTAAGGACTTGCAGAAATATTTGCATTTTTCGTATCATTTTTCTTAGAAAAAGTGATTACATGGCTATAAACAGGATAGGCAAGCAGGCAACAAACAGAATGATATGGTTCAAGTTAGAAGGGTTTGATTTGAATTGTAGTGTTCACATATAGAATAAATTTTGAGATCACTAGTGCATAAGAAGAATCTGAATAGAACACGTTGGCCTAGTTACACTTAACATTCCTTATAGGCAAAAGGGCAGAAATTTGTTTCATATAAAATTTAGTAAGTCAGTGTCAATGAGAATTTTTTTATAGGCATAGTTACAACCATGAATTGACATTTCACACTGAAGCCAAGAAAATTGATAACAATCTTATTTCTTTTATAAGTTTTCTGCATTGATGTACGTTATGAAAAGAAAAAATAGCATGAACAATGAATATTCACAATGATATAAGTAATGGAAAGGAAAATAGCATCAGCAAATTTTATCATGCTCTCAGGTGATCAATATTAACAATGAGCATGGTCTGAGGCATCAGTCAGTGCTATAGTCATTCAACATTTGATTGCCTGACTATTGAATGCAAGGTGTTTAGTTTCTCAAGTTCGTGGAAAAAAATTAATTCAGAAATGGTATTCATTGCAGAATAATTTGTACATGTATAATTAATTTTGCTTGTAAATTTCATATTCTATTAAGTAGAAAGCATGAATTTTAGCATTATAAAATCTTATATAATGAGTAGCTCTGCTGATGAACAAAATTCTTTGGAACATTCAGAAATGTTCCAAAAGTTCAGAACTTTCATAAGAGATATTTAAAGTTTTGTAAGAAGAGACATCTTCCCTGATAGTTTGGTTCATATAATAGCACTTCTTGGGCCAATTACTGTAGATCACTTTTTATGTAGTAAAACAAGCAAAACTAAGAATGTGATTCTGTTGGTAATTATTTAGAATAATATGTTAAGGATTTGGACCTTATACTCTCTAGGCTTGCTATACCACAAGACCCTAACAGTAGGCCTTAGTATTGCAGCTAAGCAGGAAATGCCTTTGATATCTTCCTTACCATATGACTTATGACCTCATTACCTTCATCATTGTTAGGTCAGTTTACATTAGCCATTACAGAGAAACAGTTTGATACAGTACCACTAATGTATTTCACTACCTACAACTGCCACACAGATGTGAGTGCTCAGAAGGCATTAGTATGTAGTCATAGACAGTTTTAGACTTTCATCTCTGTGGTGTAGATAACACTAATGTAGTTTGTTCATACAAATTGCATAAAAAAGATGCTATTTTTTCTAATAAATAAACGTAAACGCAAAAACAAAGAAATTAAGTACTATGCAATGGTACAAGAATTTTGATTCAGTTAATTATATTAAAATCAGTTAAACTGACAAAAGGAAAGCCATCATCAGTAAATTGGTGTACCGAAAGGAAACAGAAGCCAAGAAACACAGTGTATTCAAGACAGAGTTCTGAAGGACTAATGCAATTTAAATTTTATTATGGACCAGTTGAAATTATGAAAATAAGAAATTCGTGAGATAGTTGCAGTAAACATCTAATTTTTTGTGCTTTATGCCATTTTATGGTATTGTTAACAGTTTTGCAAAGGAGTTCATTGAAGGAATAGAAACATCTGACACCTTGTACTGTTTATGTTTTATGTATGTTGTTAGTGACCAATCTGTAATGTACCAGTAAACTTTACTGCAGTCTTTACAAGGTACCATGTAAAAGCATTATGGCCTTTGCAGTAAGATTTGTTTCTTAGGTGTTCTTTCTGTGTAGGAAGGGAGGAGGAACTGTTAGTAATAGATGTGGAGGATGCAGGATGAAACCAGTGACCATAGGGCCTAAAGGGTTATGGGGAGGGGCTTGTAAGGGAACCTAGAACAAATGGGCATTAATGCAGAATGTGCTCAAGACAAGAAAAGGAGAGAATTCATTTCACATCGAGAGCTGTAAAATTAAAATTTTTCACAGAACATTGATATGAGGTATTTTACTTCGCTAATTTGTGTACTGTATAACTGTTTCGTAATATGGTTAACATGTTACAGTTTATTTTGATGAGCGTTGAGATAATAGCTAACTTCCTGATGAATTAGTTGAGAGGATGATATATAATAGAACACATGATGCGTAGATTTGTAACGATATTACCTTATAAAGTTGATTGAATGGCAAGTGATTTGAATAAATTTCCCACATGGTAGATCATCCATGGTAATTATTATTATGATGCCTTTAATATTTCCTGTATGAACAATGGAGGTGTGTTATAATTTCTGATGTGCTAAGAAGAGGGAACAATTGTATTATATTGAGTGTTTTCACTTAATACACACATGGAAATATTTTCATGTCCCAATCTTTAGCTGTTTGTTAATAAATTGTTTTATGTGTTAAGTGTCCTGTATTTTATCTTGTATCCAAACATTTTATCTTTTGTAATTATCAATTAAATCATTTTTAGCTTCTTTTGTTGAACAGCTTTCACTTAATTTATAAGTCTTACTCTGTATGCTCCTTTCCCATTCAGTAACTATTATTTTTACTCAGTTTCTATTCATTGCATATGAGATGGTTTTATGTACTTGTAGAAATAGAAGTGTTATCTCATTTTATATGCTGTAGTTTAGAAATTCTGTCTGTATTTTTTATCTAATAAAAGTACAGATAATTTACAGCACCATGTACAGTATATCAATGTCTTTAGTTCAGATCAACTTTTTGATGCTTAAAAGTTTTCTTCTTTTACTGTGTATAGGAATGTCAGTGCATGGTATTTTATATTTTTAAGGGATGTAATGTAAATAGGAATATCTGGTGAATATCAGCATTCTGATTCGTGGGAATAAATAATTTTGGAGTCTAAAATTTATAGTGCTGTTGTATGTGGCAACAACATTCTGATTTTTTAGAGTGACATGTACAGTACTTGTTTTCATATTTGGTAATGTTGGTTAATTATTTTTAATTGAAAAAATTTGTTGATTTTTTCACAGTCATGCATGTATTGTATCATCTATTATTCTTTATACAGGTCAGAGTGTGATCTGTGAGGTAATGAGGAGAATCCTAGCAGCACGTGCCATCCACAATGTTTTCTCCACAAACGAACTGAAACTGTCTACCACCGATGCCCATCTAATCCTCACGGATGCAGCCACTCATACTATGCGTCTTCGACACAGTCTTAGTGATGTAGCTTACTGGGCAACGCATAACGAAAACAGAAAGTATGTCACAATACATATATTTAACCGCACGTTTTGGTATGATACTTTATCTTTTTTTTTTTTTTTTTTTAAAGAAAACCATAAAGCAGATTCTGTACAAGAAACTGAAGAACTTATTTATTGCTTTTGGTGGTGCATAAGATGGAATTAACTTATGAAAACCACCTGAAAAACCAAAGGTTGTCTTGTACACCATGTATTAACATCATGTGGTTTAGAATGTCACTGATGACAATGAAGAATAGTGTAAAATACTCACATAAAATTTTCAAATCCATTATATCTTTAGCATTAATCCTTACTCTTGAAGCTCAAGCTAACTTATTCTTGACCAACCTAGATCTTTTAATTCATTCCATATCAGTAATAGTAATCCTTTTAGGGGAGAAACAAATGCACAGTTATGTATGGTTATATATATATTATTTGAAAATAAATCTGCACAGAGAGCTTTTGGAAATCTATTTGATTCCCCTTTTCAGTTTTAAGACTCATGGTACTAGGAGTATTTTTTAATTTTTGGATCCTCATTTACACACATGGAGGGGACAACATTGCTTTACAGCTCTCACATGGAACTTTGTGAATACTTGAAATTAGTGAGGAAATGGATTGCTTGTCTCATTTAAAAGATCAAATTAAGAGATTGTAAAAGGGAATCAAACAGATTCCCGAAAGCTGTCTGTAGAGATTTATTTTTAATATATGCACTTAAACATAACGTGGATTTGTTTCCCCATTTCAAGACTCATGCTCCTATGAGTATTTTTTAACCCTTTTAGTTCTGGAATTCCTTCCTCTTTTGGTGATATATAACATCTAAGTATCCACTTATCTGCACTCTTAGTGTATACTATACATACATCACATAATGTCATCAGGAGCATTATTTTAAGTATATTTTGGTGGCTCTAAATTTCTTTTTACTGTAGTAGAGCTGGCTGCCGTGTCTCCATAGTTCACACCACTATACAGTGCACTTGTCTTCTTAGCAAATTTGCCAGCAGTATATGAAGTAAAGTTTATAAATTTCAGATATATTCATCTTAAGTACAATTAAATTTCTGTGCTTTGTAAATTAAATGGCAAGCATTGAAGAAAATGTTACATATGAAGAAGACAGCTTTATCTATTTATAAAAGATGAAACTTAATCCCTCACATGAATAACAATTAACCCTCTGAGACTGTTATGACGTGACTGTACATCAAATGCAGTCCAACTCAGAAATGCCAAGGATGTGTCTTTGCATCATATCAAGATTTTATAATAGTCACCATATATGGCAGTTAAGCTTCATTACAGATACATGTGTGATGCTGAATGCTAGTGAGGCAAATTTCAGTGCAAACCAAGAATTTAGGTGGATGCACAGTATATTTCTTTTAAGTATTTTTATTGCATTTGAATGTTTGGTTTATATGACTGTTTACTAAGGAGAACACAGTTTATTACCAATTCAAGATTTAATTTGTAGGTTAGTCTTTTGAGTAAAGTATTGTATTTTGATCTTGTGATGTTGGAATATCTCAAAAAATAAAACCCCTGTACATAATAGCATTTTGATGTAAACTGTATTTCCAGGTCCCTTTATTCATGCATATCAGGATTTACATTTAATTTTTAAACTTAATTGTGCTGGATGATGTGTTGGTATTCTTGTACTAGATTTTGGGCAGATATTATATTTATTCAATTTGGTTTGCAGATTAGTTGGTTACATTGTTCGTCAAAGTGATAGTGAAGGTGCAGATAATCCCCGATACTCTTGCTATGTGTTTGAAGCAGACAGCAATGGAACAGACATATGTACAGCTCTTGGTGTTGCCGCAAAGATGGCATACAATAAACTAATAGAGAAAAAGACCATGGAAAAAAAGAGAAAGCAGGAAACGGTAAGTATTATATACTTGAAATAAAAATATGAGATATATTTCTCATGTACAGAAGTATTCTTTTTATATTTTGTTTTGTAAAGTCAGATATTTTTTTCTTTGAAAGTCTGTCATGGACGCAAAAGTAAAGTGAACTTGGTGTGTCCAAGAGAAACAATGTTTTTGTTACAAAATTTTTTTTTCCTTTTACACATCCATGAATGAGCTATCAGATACAGTAAAGAGATTGTTAAATGCATATGCAAAAAATTTAAGGAAGGAGACAAGTGTCAAATGCACTGATTTGATGGGTGTATGTTTGAAAGATCTAGGTATTACCAGCCTACTGCAGCATTTCATTTTGATTAAAAAAAAAATAAAACTGGTAAAGTTGGGTTTGTTTATAAAATTTGGTTGAATCCCATGAGGATCAATCATGAAGGAAAATATTGAACATAAAATTATTTTTCTTTGGTAAAAACAGATGTTACACCAATTTTTTTTATAGGCCCCAAGCATGATGGAATTTCCTCTGTCTCACATGAAATAGCAAACAAAATATATGCGAAAAAATTAGATATAAAGTGATAATAATTAAACATATCCAGTACTTTTCATAATAATGCCCCAATCCAGATGGGACTATCAACAGTTTCTTCCTCTACCTTTCCCCCTGAGTGTGATGAGACTATTTGTTATTATCAGTTAGAGCTATTGGCTCCAGTGACAAGAAGTTGCTGGGAAGACTACCAGGGTTTGTGGGCAACTCTAACTGGTTGGATAGTAGGTGAGAGGCAGCTACTCCTAGTAGTGATTTATGTAGAGACAATGGACATCAGTTTTTACGATGTCAAGGGTTTACAAAAATTTCTGTGTGCAGCAGAGGAGAAAGTGGATTAGGAAAAATGCTAGATAGTAACAGGCCTCGAGAATTACAGTATTGTTGCTTCGTGAATTGTTAGGATTGACTTCCTTCATAAAATGAGTGATATCCTAAAAATTTGCCAGAATGGCTTGAAGACATGATGTTCAACACCTTGAAAGCTTCTTCCCCTTCTTTGGAAACCAGATCTTCCGCTGCATGTTTCTGGTGGCTTGCATCAAATCCTTTTTCATGAAGTATGAGAGACCAATTCCTTTCTGAGGTGTATGGTGGGGATGGCAGTTGCAGCTTCACCAGGTTCATGGAGAGAATGTAAATTTTTAACTTTAGAGATATTTTGCAATTTATTGCAGAAGTTGGCTATCTCAACAAATTTTACTTTTAATAATTATATTTGAAGGAGGACACTATAATAATTGATATTTTAAACTTAACTTTAGTTTAGTTTTTCATGTTATTATAGAAGCAGGACATTGCAACAAAAGAAAATTGTAATCTTATTTAAAGTCAGAAAATATAACAAATATTTTTCTATACGTATAGAACTTGACCTTTTAGTAGGGGTGGAGGCAAAATGATATGATATTGTCATGTAGTTGTCCATGTTCATGGGATGGCAAAGAGTGTTATTGCAAGGAGGAACCTCTTTGGTATCTTATGCCTAATGGGTGGCAAAACATAGCCATCCATGCTCTGTAGTTAATGTTGAAATCTGTTATCTTCCATGTCTTAAAGTAGGATTTCCAGATTTCTTAAAGATGCCCTTGGAATCTCTGAGTAATCTATCAAACTGGTACAGACTTTTCAAGACTTACAACTGTTGCATGAGGATCTTGTAACATTTTGCCATCCTTTGCATTAGCACTAGCAGTTCTTTTGTTGTTTTTTAAAAGCAAATATTGCCTCTCTACTTTAAGGCCTTGTACTTACCATGACTTTCAGCAGATGTCCCATTGTAATTAGGACCTTTGGTTCAATTTCTAAGACCAGTCAACAAAGATAAGGCATTTTTCATTATCAGACTGGACCCTGATGAATCAGAATGTCACTGTCTTCTTGTCTGTAGCTGGGTTGAGTGTCTTGGTACTCCTTATAGCAGTAAAAGAAGAGACATTCTGACCATCCACAAGATACCGTAGTTTTACACATTTTCCATCATTGCTTTGGCACACTGTCCATCTTCAGCTCACCTTTTTAGACTCAGAAACTTTATCTCACACACAAGTGCACCATACTTGGTGGGTGTGTTATCAAAGATCGTCATTTAAACAGTTGAATACAGTCATGCAGTTATACTCATTTACTCTAAAAATCACAATACAATTGTTGAGATTTACTTGAAGATTCACAACTCATTTAGTTGTCTAAAGATGCAAGGAAATTATTCAAAATGGTATTGATAGTATGATATGCATCCTCACTTTAATTGCTGAACACTGACTGACACCATAGTAAGTATTGCATTGAAAATCATCTTAGATGTCTGATCTTATAGAGGAAATATCCTAAAAAAAAATCATACACTTAAGTGATCACACATGAGCAGGTTTCATTAACCTATCAGAATTCAAGATGTGCAGCATGAATGCTCAGCATTGGTGGCAAAATGATTTTGAACAAAGATATTTTGTCATTGGCTGGGTGACTGTTTTTCAGCGCCTACAAATATTACTCTAGAAAATCAGCATACTGCTCTTATCTTGAGGGGTTTGCAAATAGCATTACATGGCACTTCTTAAGCTTAATAATTTTCTTAACATGTTAGTTTGACAAATTATTGTTCATATATTTTACCTTTTCCAAGTCTGTAGGCTTGAAAGGCCCAGAAGTCTGGTAGTTGAACATCACACATGTTCAATAGATCAGAGGCATGGGTCTCCTTCCTTTGATCTTATATGACCAGGAAAGAGGCTCAGAATACTCCCACCAAGGAGTAAGTCTCCCATGTGTAAAGACCAAGGGTTTATATATGTGTAGGAAGAAATGACAAATTTTCAAAGTAATTTATATTTTTCCTAACATAAAAACCTGAGGTCTTTATAGAAATGGCCCACCTCTAGCCACCCTTCATTCTGCTTCTTGGGCCAAAAGGTAAAGTGAATGCGTACCATCTGGATGGGAGGGATTCCTCCCCTCCGGTCAGTAGCCAGCTGTCAATATCCACCATGTTTTAAGTTAAATGGCTTAAATGGCTGGCTCCAGCTTGCACTGAAAGTAAATCCCATATCTAAAGACCTCAGGTTTGTATGTTAGGAAAAATTCAAATTACTTTAAAAATTAATTTTTTATTTTTTCTTCTTTCAAGACCCCCGTTGCATGTGAAATTCATAATGTGTTTCTCTTGTTAATCTGTTGTCATTTACAGAAACTACTGCTGGATAACATAGCGCAATTACCAGATAAAGATGGACCCCCACAAGTAAGCTCAGATGGGCAATTCTTGATCTTAGATGGAGAAATACCTGGTTCTGCTCCAAGAACACCTTCCCTATCGTCAGGTAGTCGAGGACCTACACCAGTTCATAGCTCACAAGAACCTGGTAAAGAAGAAGATCCTGAAAGTGAAGCTTAATATGTATGTGCTTTTCTCCTTCTTTAGAAAATAGGTAATGATATGTTTATGTTCCATAAATCTCAGACAGATAGCATTTTCTTCAGGGCCTTGAATTTCACAAAAGCATTGCATCTAATGCTCAAAGTCTTGATGGTTAAGGTTTTTCTCTGTAGAAATTGTCTCTCTCTTACATCTAATGTTGAGCATTGTTTAGGCTGCTAATGGTTGAAATATTGCAGAGCTTTATATATTATCCAAAGATAATGTCAAGGTGTAGGAACTTTTTGGCATTTTGGATTTGGAATTTTCTTAGTTTTGCATAGTTTTCTCAGTGTCAGTTTATTAACCAACTCTTCCATCTTGAAATGGAATATATGAAATTGTATTGTGAATTATGACAATGACTGCAAATTAATTAACAGTAAATAAGTGTTTTTGTAGTCACAAATTTATGTTATTGGGAGTAACAGCTATCCTTCCATCATGAAAGTAATATACCCATTTTATGAGATGTGTTTCCCAGTGGAATACACCTACATACAAAGTTGTAATTCTATACGTTGGTGCTTTGTTTGCAACTACAGCGAGCTGTTGTATAGCATAAACTCTTTTTCTAACATTACAGTAATTTTAATGACTTTCAGTTTCCTTCAGATGGTAGGGTAGTGACATCTCATGATATTTTTTTTGGCTTATACATCCATTCTTTATAGCATTTTTCCAGTAACAAGATGTAAATAAATACAAAGAACATATTAGCTCTAATTTTTTTTTACTGCGTGATGAGAGTGAGCAGAAGTAAAATGTCGTTCTTTCATGGTGTTTTTTTTATTACAGTGTTTACTAGTGTTTTAATGTACAGTTATGTATGGGGTCATACACTAGTAATGTATTTATTTACTTTTGCAAAAGGGGCATGGGAAGTGACAGCTCCATTTCATCACCAGGGCTGTGAAAGCTGATGCAACTTTCACCATCAGTGTCATGCTTAGTGCTATATTATATGTTTGTTGATGAACCCCAGTGATTGTATCAAACAGACTATTTATGTCAAAAAGGGGTCTCAGTGTCACAGCTTTTGCCTCTTCGTACTCATGATGCAGATATTTACACTGACAACTTAAGGTGAGTACCAAACATTAAACATGATTCAGATTCAAACGGCATGAACTATCACCACCTTGTCTTTTGTGATTCAGATATATAGTGTCTTTGTATTTGTACTCACTTGTATTTTAGACACAGTAGCATTAACTCTTTGCCATTGTGCTATTGATAAGCTAAGATGCTTATAGATTTGAAAATAGAAATGAAAGTTGTACCGTATGGTAATTGAAAGGATGTCATGAAATAATGTTAACTCTTCACTACCTTGACAAAAGTATCATATGTATTATTGTCATCTTACAGCTTTTTATACTAATAGATATATAAACACACTTTTTACGTATTGTGAAATTTTTATGTGTGCTTATAAATATGTATTATATCTGTAGATGGCAAGTAAAATGTGTGTATACACTGCAGTACATTACTATTTTATGAATAGGATATCAATGTGTTTATATACTGTACATTTATTGACCCACAATATTACCAACAAGAAATGGATTTCATCAGCTCAACAAATATAAATTTTTTGAGCTGCAGAGAAAGCATTTTTCATATTTTGAAGGTAACCAAAAAATAAAAACGTCATTTTATCTTCATGTAGAGTGAGCAACTTTGGTGTATCATTTGCTTTTTACAGAGGCCACCCAGTAAAAGCTAAGAATTATGAGTAGTATATGGTCTGATTAAAGTACTTGATAATATATTGATAATAAGCTTTTGGTATGAGACTCTCCAGCCTGGTTTCACGGAATATAGTTGATGCCTTAGTGGGGCTAATTTATATTTTATCTTTCACTTTATTTGAAGATTTCCCTCTGAGGGGCATAGCCTACAGCATATTTGTCCTGTTCAGTTACTTCTTCTGTAGGTTAAGGATATTTCAGTTGTATTTTCTTGTGAAATTACAAAGAATGAACAAAAAACATAATGACGTCACTACCGTGGTTAGCAGATACTGTAATATGGAGGTGGTTCTTGGAGTTCTCATAAGAATATAGTAAACAAGTTTCATGTGCTGCCTGAGTCATTTACCTGGATTGCTCAGTTGACCATTGCTCTGAGGTGGTATTGCTTCATGAAAGTTACATAATTGCAACCTGAAGTTCTCATAAGAATACAGTTAACAAGTTTCATGTGCTGCCTGAGTCATTTACCTGGATTGATCAGTGACCATTGCTCTGAGGTGGTATTGCTTCATGAAAGTTACATAATTGCAACCTGAAGGGTCTTTTCAAGGATGGCTAGGCACTTGTGCATCCTACTGGGGTATCTCCTTAAGGAGGCAAGGCATCCCTGGATGGGGCATGTGATGTGTTTGACCATATTATTTTTCCCTGAGGGGTGTGCACCAGGGCTGTGGGTTGCTCCTTATCAGGAGGCTTTCCATTTTTCCGTTTGAATGATATATATACAGGTTAATAGCTTTTCAGGTTCTTAGATGACATGAGTGAACATAATTTCCCAATGTGTTTATAGATTTTATATTTTAGACATGTCATCCTCACTAGAGGTGGGGTGGGACTGCATCCTTGTATCCTCTGTTAAAGCTTTTTGTGATTATGTTATGCACTTCTTTGTTAGTGCCCAAAACCTAGAAATGTGTACCTTGAAGACCCATTACATCACTCACATGGAGCACACATACACAGATAGTGTAGCAGTGTACTCTCCTCTCAGTTGTCTCTTTGCCAGTTTTTATGTAAGCTTTGTCAACCAGCGAGTCTTCTCACTTTCCCCCACATATGTATTTCCTCTTCCTCTTCACATAAGTATCATTGTGTATGAATAATATATCAACATCTTTGTGTAGGTGCCAAGCAAGACTTCATTTTTGTGTTCAGTAAATGTAGTGTACTCGGGTACACTAAATCGTAATTACCAGACATAAACCAGCATTGCTCTGCTTAAATGGCCATACCTAATGGCCAAGTCTTTACAAATGGTCAGTCATTGGCTTACATATCAGAAGGGCATTATCAGTTTCTTTCACATAGTAGGCTGCCCATGAGAAAGTAAAGCACTCCCCACAAATGCTGATAAATAAATGGCAATATGTTAAAAGTTACAGTGATTCCCCCCATTCCCTTAGATATAACATATTAAGGAATTAACATTGTTAGTGTACCAAAATGAATACAAAGATCCAGGATATGGAATGGTCCCTTAAGGATATATCTAACCTGAAAAACTGTCAATTCAATGCTGTACTTTATCATTCATAAAAAGAAAAAGTGAGGTTGATGAGGATCTACCCAGCCCATTCAGTGAAAGACCTTCTGAAGAAGGCTCAAGTACTTACAGAGGAAAGACTAAGATGAGTCTTTCTAAGCGGATACCATGTCGTGTTCATGACGGGGCCATCTTGAGGCACTTCTTGAATAACCACAATACTGCCTCATCTCTGCCATCAGTATCCTGGACTACTATCCAAACAGCTGACAACTCAAGACCATAGTGATGCTTTTTATATAAAAAATATAAACTTCCTACTTTCATCTATCATCTAAGAAATTTAAAAAATATAAACTTCCTTCTTTCATCCAAGAAATATACCTCCTAATATAACATATGAATACCTTTTGTGCAAAATTCCTAAGTTATTACAGTCACCACCAGTGCCCTCAGAACCAAGCCAACTGGGTAATTGCTTCCTGAAGGGATAATTAGCAGTACACCCTTGAATGTAGTCTAGTTGAAGCACTTAATAATAGTTCTGATGAGAAGCTCCTCTGGTTTGCAGCAATGTAACTTTCATAGAGCAAGACTGCCGTAGAACAATGAACAACTGACCAATCAAGGTCAATGACCCCCCCACCTGCTGAATGGCCCCAAAAACTCTTAAAACTACATCCTTAATCCAGCACTACCTGCTCAACCAGTCTAGTGACTATGCCATTCTTGGAAAAATGGCAAAATGTTTGTTTGTAATTCTATGCCCCTCGGAGAGAGAGGAATCATTCAAAGTTGAAAAAGTAAACCAAAAAGTTGATGCACTGTGGCAGCTGTTGTGTTTAATGAAAGAAAAGTAATAATCAGTAATGACATTAATTTTCTAAGCTGGACTTGGGAAGCAATGAAGTGGAACATCACCTAAATGTGGGTTAGTGACTAATTACAAGATTTTGGGCTCAGAAAATTTTACTCAAAGAACTGTATTCTAGGTCTATATTGTTTTACCTTAACTGGGATGCCAACATTTGTAATCGATATCAAATAAAAAATATTCTTGACATAGTACAGTAATTTAAGTCAGTTGGTCATTCATTGTCATAACACAAGTTTTAATTCCAAGTATATCAGTATCTCCTGTCATATATCAGTATTCAGTGAATTTTTACATCATTTATCATGAATTAATACATTTAGCCCAGGTCAGCTTAATGTTTTTTGTCATTATCATTAGGTATTTTAATCAGACCACTGCTTGTTATTTTATGTATTTCATCAACATAAAAAATTTAGGGCTGCAAGTTTCTGAGATATAAAATGAAACATAAGAGTTGCTTTTTTTTGTCTGAAACACAACAGAGTTTGAAGTTTTTAAAGCATGTTTTCATGTACGTGAAACAATTTATTCAGTAACCAAGCCTTGAATGCTGCTTGTCAGCTTGTTTCATACAATTTATTTAACTGGAAAGTAATTTAGTCACCAAAAATGGTAAATTAGTTTTATATACTGGAATAGCAGTCATCAGTTTCTTTTTTTTTTTTTATATAGAATAGCAAGCATCAGATGTTTATGCTGTATTTTTTAAGGACATATCCATTACATAATAACACTCAATTTTTAGGTTTAATTATCTTTTAGAGCTGGATTTTAAGCTTGAAATAATTACTTTTTTATGAAAAAGAAGGGGTAGATTTATTGAATTTATATATGTAGTGGTGCAGATTTATAAAGAAAACAGTAATATGATTGTGAAAAGGTTTCCTTAAGCACGATTGTATTGAATCTGCAAGGTGTATTCATTGTTTGGCCGATGGAATGTTTAGTGTAGATTTAGCAAAAGGAAGGGATTACCTTACAGTTATTAGATTGTAAATATCCTTTAGACAAAACCTTTCATTACTTGAAGCATGCTGTATTTGAGATATTTAGGAGTGTAGTTTAAAGCAAAATTTTCATATATATTTTGCCTTGCAAATCAGTAAAAAAAATGTGCACCCATAATCAAAAATGAAAATATTTTTTGGTAGATAATCATTAAGAATTTTATTGTGACTCTGAGAACGATTGTATATGTATGGTGCATACATTTTGAAGCCTTGGGTGTTATGGTGACTGCATACAAAATTTATATATTTATCATGTAAGTTTAATACCTTCAGTTATAAGGTTTGGAAACAATATGTGAAACTCATGCTTAGTATTTCAGCTGCCTTGTACTTCATTATAAGTATCATTTTTCCATGCATATTCCTTTTGTTTTCTATGTGTAACTGTTAAAAGATACATATCCTAGGATCATTTTGCTGATGCTTTGAACTCTAGTTGTGATTATCTTTTAAAAAAGTAGCAGTTATAACACATATAAAGTAGTGAGTGTCTGTGGTATGTCCAGTTATTTTTGTAATTGTCATTGCAATGATGTGTATGAACTAGAAAAGAAACAGAAAAAATTGCAATTGTGAAGGTAGAGCCTTGTAAGGGAAATGTCTGTCTGTCAGCTATTTAGGTATTTATATTTCAGTTGTGATTCATAAGCATATGATATTTATACAGTATGTAATAAAAAGAACTTGAGAACACTGGCTGAAGTAGCATGCAATACTGTTCTTTCAGCATTGTCATAAATCTGAATGAATTTTACCGAAGAAAATCTTACTCCATAAGAACTTTATAATCATACTCCATAAGAATTTATCTTGTAGCATTCCATATTCATGGTAGCTTTGTTAATCTTACAGAATGTGTAACCAAATAATCTAACTCAATCATAGAGTTTAGGTCTTGTATTTCTAAAGGATGTAAAGGTAATGAATGATGGTGTATGAAGAAGAATCATATATCATGTGATAATAGGCTGCTTAGAATGTGATAATTAGAGGCATTGAAAACATATATTTTTAAGGGGAAATGGAAATACAAGTACGTATAACACAATCAGTCACAAGGTATGTTTGAACATGATGTCACAGCCATTTATTATACTCTGCAGACATGCAGCATTTTAGTATTTTATTGATTTTACACTGGGATGATGAAGCATTAACTTTATTTATTAAAATGAAAACTGATGGTTTTATGAACAGTAGTGATGTACTTGTAAATCTTGAAATTTGTTGGCACATCCACTGACAAGTTAAACATCTTATGTAGCACATGCTTGTAATTATTAAAGCTTTCCATTAATTTTCTAATAGAAGAGTTCATTGCTTGGGTCTCAGTGTAATCTTCCATAATCATGAACATAAAATATTTACAGACCTGTAAACTTCTTTAGTGTAGTTCAGGTCCCTGAAAAGTTGTGATTCATCCCAGGAGTTGTTCAAGAATAATTTGTCACCTGTTATACCACACCTAGATTTGAAGACAGAATTCTTGTTTTTAGAGGTAAAGTGTTTCATTTTGCATTTTATATTTTCAAACTTAGCACTAGCATGCTAGTTGTTTGAATTTTTGGTAGATAATCAAGTTTATATTCTTCATAATGGCTTCTGTTACTAAAGGGATGATTGAAAGATACCATGTAAGCCAAGAAAGGTTTAGTGATACATGTAACAGGAGGATTAATATAAAAATGGATTATTTCTGTGCATGTAACAGTTTGTGGATATTGATATAAACTGACCATTGTACTGTACTTTACTTTGTGTATTATAGTTGGTTTAGGAAACCTGTTTGAAACTTTTGTAATGTTAATATGAAGCTCAGTAAAGTAGATACATTTGAATTGCCTTACAAGTCAGTGACTTGAATATATGGAGTATCCAGGAACTTGAAATATCTATTTCATTTTCTTTTTTTGAAAGTAAGATCCAATAAATTTTGTGAATTCCAAAACCTTTTATACTCTATTATGGGTAGATTAAATATCCTTAAGCATGTGGTAGTATTATTGCATGTGCATTTTTGCAGGATTGTCCTGTAATTTTTGGCAAGGGAAGAAATGTTGATTGAGTTTCATCAGGTGCCCTCTGTATATAAAACACACATTGGTAGGCCTTCTGTTAACTGCAGTGTGATGTGGCTACTGAACTGTAGAAATTTTTGTATCATAGACTTCATACACAGTAATTGTCTTCATAACCGGTGATTTTGATATTTCGAAGAGGTTTCTTGACTGGTAGGCCTCAATTCATATATGACAAATTACTTAGATAAGCAGCTTATTGTTGATGTACATCTGTTATGTTAGAGTAATGTCACTATATGTCTTGTGTACAATAATTGTCCATACTTAATGTTATATTTAAGTAGTCTGTCACCCTTGAGAGAGAAAGAGAGCTACACAAATCATGCATTTCTTAACTTTTAGTCTCAATGCACAGTACAGCATGCATTTTTCATTTTCCTTAATTTTGTTGTTTAATTACTGCATGCTGTTTTTTTCTTTTTATATCATTATTGTTTGAATAAAACCAGTTTTGCTTTATATTTTTTGTGTAAATATAAGTTGAAAAATTAAAGATGTTTACACAGATTAATGTTGTGATTAGTTTTATAATATAAAACAAAGTAGTTATTAATTTTGTTAACATGCTGTCCTCTCAAAATAGAAGAATGCTTGAACCAACATAATGCCAATAGGAATGCTTCAGGTGTAGCTGCTTCGCTATTTCTTAAACCTTTGTAGAAGTATATCGTATAATTATTACTCGTAAGATACTATTTTGTATATTCCAAAGACTTAGATATATTAGTTTTGTACCGATATTTCTTTGCAAGCACTGTACTACTGTATTATGGCATGTTACTGTATGTTTCAAAATAAGATAAAGATACCCAAATTTTTGTAAATTGCATTTCAACACTTTTGGATTAAAAGCAGAATAACCATTTCACTGAGAAGTGTTCATACTTCTGTTTAAACATGCTTTTCTCATCTTTTTTTTCTGTGCCTAGTCATGACATTGGTACAAATAAGAGGTGACATAAGTCTAATTTGTAATGACTTTACTTCTTGCAGAAGTGAAAGTGCTTTGTTAAATTCCAGCCAGAAACAAGCTTCTTTTGCTGTAGCAGAGCTGCCATTATTTCAAAAGCATTACTCAAACCTCGCTTCCTGAGTAGCATAAGAGTTATATTTATATTGTACATGAGCACTGTTTACATTTGTGAAAATCATGTTTATGATTTCTTGTGTGTATTTATGAATTAGTTCATCTCCACAATATTGATTATTGGTAATTAAGACTAGATGCAAAGTTATCACACAAAATTAAGAATTATGAACTAGTTTTGATGGCATTTGGCAAAGCATGTTTTTCGTTTCATTTCTGAAATGTATTATGAGTATGTTAGATGGATTTTATGTATTCTACTTCATTTCTCAAGTAAGAACATTTGGTTTTCCCCAAATGCAAGTGTGTTAGAATTATGTTGAAGAAGTATTGTCATACAAAGTACCAGATTTTATGGAAATATTTTGTTAAGGCATAACAGTCAAGAGGAATCAAAGCCTATTTGTTCCCACAGAAATACAAACCTAGGGCTTTTATATAGGAGTACCCTCGAGCACAAGCTGAAATTGGTCACTGAAAACTTGGTAATAAGATCTTTAATAGGTGTAGATTGGGATAAATGGGTGAGCATCCTTCACTCGCTAACCATTACATGTACACATACTTTTCTTTCAGCCATTGTAGAGTACAGATATGCTGCACTCTTCTGTCCCTACTTGGTTGTTAAGAACTTTGATAAGTACTAGATCATTACTTTTTAATTGTGTGTTTGTTCCTTTCTTTTGTTGTTGCCTTGCTGTTGGTTTTTAATCCGTATGGAGAAAAAGGTGAGCAACATTGGTGTGAGGAACATGGTTGTCCTTGTGTGCAGTTTATGTCACCTGTATTGAATAACCCTCATATTTACTGGGCTGCTTGAAGGAGGAAGTTGTGTACTAGGGATTTTTGAGGGAGTGTGCAGCGTGGATTTGCCTCAGTGGCTTAGGTTTGGGGAGAGGATGAGGAAGGATAAGAAACATTCACTGACTTAGTTAAAGGGAGGAGTTGGGTAGAGCAATACACCTCAGTGATGCTGTTGAATCCTTCAAATTCCTTCCTTCCTCTATCTTCCATGCTTCTTCCACCTCTAATGAGTGCTACCCCTTCTAGGAGGGATAGGCCTATTAAACCTGATTGTGACATTTCATCAGAGGACAAAACATCTGAGGGAGGTGCTCTTTCAGCAGCTGTCTTGCCCTCTTACTCACCAGGTACACAAGTTGTCAACATCATTGCAGTACCTGCGAAAGATTTGTCATACCTTGAATATTCCAGATAGACCTTTTGCAGCCTTCCCCGATAACCTGAATGAGGAAAAGGATGACACCTGAGCCTTCTGCAAATAAATAGTTGCTGATGTGTTCACAGCTCCTTCTGCAAATAAGTAGTTGCTGATGTGTTCACAGCTGCACTGGCTTTGTCAACTGCTACAAAGAAGGGGAATCCTCCTGGTACAGTAATTCTTCCTATAGCAGATCGTTTGGTAGGTGTGACTTCACCTTTAGTTGCAGCCTTAACCAGCCCTTCAGCGAGAGGAAGGAGAAGAAGCACTTTCAGCACTTCTTTGTTGTTGTCAGACTTGTCTTCCTTTCCTCATCCCCAGACCCTCTCCCACCACTCAGGTGGAAGAAGAAGCAGACTTCTTCCATACACTCTCCCCTCTTGGGGAAGGATCTGATGGGACTGTGCAGTCCCGCGCCTCTGGAATCGCAACAGGCCAAATTGAATCAGTACTTCAGGGAGATTATTTCACTCATTTGTGAGCTGAATAACTTCAGAGAGGCAGCCTTGGGTTTTTTGTATTTTTATTTTTCATTGGCATACAAAGAAGGGAGTTTATACATTGTACTTTAATCACCCCAGCCATCCTACTTAATCCCTGGGGCCAAAGGGAAAGTGAATGTGATGGCGAGTGAGGGATACTTCCCCATTCACCCTCATCTCTACTTATTAACTGCCTTGTTACCAAGTTTTCAGTGACCAATGCCAGCTCACACTAAAGGATACTCCTATATATATAAAAGGGTTTGGTTTGTATAACTATGAAAAATACAAATTCCTTTTAAAATTTGTTATGTTGTAATGATATTTTTTCATGCATTTTTGTCACAATATGAAGCAGACAAGGCAGTAATAGCTTTTAGTAACCTTGTATTTAGTAGAGTTTTATTTTTCCTTTTATACCTAGCTTTGCAGTAATGTTAAGAGTTATATTTGCTGTCTTTTGTGTCAGTACTTTTAATTTGTGATTTAAGCATCCTGAAATTATAATTTTCCTAAGGATTTTGTTAGAAAATGTATTTTATTGTATTAAACTGTTTATTAATATACTAGTCATTAACAAAATCACTGTTTCATTGTCAAAATAAAAGAGAGGGTAGTTTGCCTCTTTGTGGAAACAATCTTCACTAATACATGTGCACCAAGTACTTGTGAAAAAGTTGAGGACATAGTATGTACCACAAAATTCATCATAGAACAACTAGGGTATGCTCTGTCGATAAATAGCAGTTCAGCCCAGGAAAAGATGGAATCTTTTGAAATAATGAAGCATATAACATATTTATTGATGTCATACTCATTATAGTTCTACAATCACCTTGTTGATACATGCCACTACTGTGATGTTATTGCTCATTAGAACCACACACATATCTTTTACTTTGTTCTGAAAAGAAAGTGGAGGTAGCCACACAGCTAGCATCAACATGTTGATGTGCAAGGGGAGGGGCTAGGTCTTCTGTCTACCACCCCAAGATAAATTCCCCTTTCAGGTTAGCCCTGACCCCTCCTTGAGGCATCCAAGAATAGGAGCATATCTGGAGGAGAAGAGGAGAATAGGGGGAATGCCCTCCAGGAGATGTTTGTCATTTAACCACCATTGGAGATCTTCCCTCACTTCTTGGTTCAATGGAACAAGATGGGAGCGGGAGGTGAAGGTGGGCTGATCAAAATTGTTTCAGTTGCCATTAAAGAAATTGAAGATGACATCAAGTTTGAAGTGCCAGCTTCTCTAGAAACAAAATTACTGATCCAGCATGAACTAGACATTAACATGATGAGGCTAGGATTAACCAATTGTTGAGGTACCTCTGTAGACAAATAACTCTTGAATGGGTCCAAGCCAAAACCAAATTGAACACTTGTGAAACTTGAGGAGCTGTATCAAGGCTGAAACAAAGTGCTATGAATTGAGGGACTGCCCCCAAAACGAAGCGTAGAAATTACTGTGAAAACTGATGAATGGGTATGTAGAAGTATACATCTGAAGATCATATGAAAGTGATGTGCAAAGAATCATTGCTCAAAACTAGTTTTTTCCTGCTAAGGAAATTCACAGTAGAAGTTGTTTTCCTTAGCTGCATCTCCAAATTGGTATAGCCTTGATCAAGATTAAATTTAAAAGATTTACAATGTTGATACTCGATGGCCACTGAAAAGTTGCGAAATGGCAACTTTTAACAATCTTAAACTAGAGGAACTTTAGACAATATATTGCATCATGTGCTATACATCGAACTGAAAATCCTAGACTTAAATCATTTTTCATCCTTTGATGCTGTTTGTGAATAATTAATTATTTATAGTAACATATTACAGCTTATTTTCATGTCGGTAATCCTACAAACTTTATGGCCAAGAAATTATTCTGATTTCAGACTGGACTGTCTAGCCACCACCTGGATGGTGGAGGCAATGAGGAATTTAAAGGAGAAAATATCTATTGGTCTAATCAACTCATCTTGGTTGGTTATGCTGAATCCTGGGGTCCATGCTCGGCTTCTTAATAATTTTGACACGATGTCACTTTGACAACCTTGCGAAAGGGCCAGTGCTGATTTGAGTCATTGGAATCAATATTTGAAGTGGGCTAGAAACTCGGAAAGATTGCCCTTATAAAAATCAGTGAATCCCTCTCCCTGTTACCAAACCTTTGAATTTTATACGACTATTATAACAGCCTTTCTTTACCCTCTCAGCCTCCTCCGTTCCTTTCTGTTTTTTCTCCTTTTTACGTGTCTGGGCTGAAAAACTAAAACGTAATTTTCCTGTTGGGGGTTAGTGCCGTCAGTGCACCTCACAGGGTACACTGTAGGCATTACTAAAGGTTCTTTGTAGCATACCTGCAGCCCCTAGCTGCAACCCCTTTCATTCCTTTTACTGTACCTCCATTCATATAACCTTTCTTCCATCTTGCTATCCACCTTCTCCTAACAATTATTTCATAGGCAACTGCAAGGTTTTCTTCCTGTTCCACCTTGCAAACTTACCTACTCTCATTTTCTTTTCCAGCGCGGAATGACCTCATAGTGCCCAATGCTTGGCCTTTGGCCTAAACTATATTCCATTCCATTCATAAAGATTCATCCAGGGTGCATCGCAATGAGAGAAATCAAATGGCGATGGTTGGGCAGTTCCCAGGTGACAAGACTCTGGATATGATGGTCTGTCACAAGTCCATTGATATCACTGTCTTTGCCTCATATTTTTAATGTAGAAATTTGGGTATGTAGATATTCACCCTGCTAACACTTAGTGTTCATCTGATAGTTTAATTTTTTTTTTAATTAACTGTCGTACCCATAATGTACATTAAAAACTTGTTTTAGTATTTACTTTGCTTAATTGTTTGAGTGTATGTTTTGCGCATATCTGGTTGCATACTAAATGTCTAATGACACTAGTCAAAAGAAGTCTATATTTACTGTTGCCAAGAAAAGAACTGATATATAACTTAGATGAAAACCTTAGGAATTGGTGATCCTGTAGAAATCCTCTATAGTTTTCAAAAACTCATTTTCTTGCTAGGAAATACCAGATGGCTTTTAATATGCGCAGCATAAAGAAATCAAAAGTAAAATTCGCCTACACAGGCAAGTCTCATTTCAAATCCTTATCATCCCGATTATAATCTCATGATGGTCACACGCACTGATGGTTTATAAGTGCAAACGCGCATGTGTATGGACATGCAATTATACAGATATGTGATTGGGATACAGCCAGGATTACGTTTCCATACATTTTGACCCTCTCTCTTTCCCTGTTATTTATATTTTCCCTCTGCAATGATTTATCTATTAGCTGTTTTATTTTTTTCATGTAGTATATGCTTATATGTTCATAAACTATTCAATGGTCTCTTTAGAAATATCTTCTGAAAATCCAACTCCCAACGGAGATCGTTTACAAAGATGTTTAGCCAAAAACCAAAGTTTTCAGCCAATGAAAGAGGACGATAGAAACGTCGTGCATGGTGGAAGCCTCTGATTGGCCAAAGCAATTCCTATCTTGACACGACCGGAGTCCACCGGACCGGATCACCTCAGTGTACTTTTAAACACGAAGACCGACTGAAGTGATAAAAACAAAGGCTTATGAAATGAAGAAAAATGGATGCCGGTAAGAACAAGGCATTTAATTTCAGTTTTGTTTACTTTCTCGGGTGATTTCTCGTCTATGTAAGACGTTGAAGGTTTGATTAACCATTGGAAATCTTAAGGAAAGGAGTACTGAGGACACAACATTAACTTAGCATCTCTGAATAATGCTCGTAGGTTGTTAAGTCCCTCAAAGCTGAATGAGTTCAACCCCCTCAAAGCTGAATACTCATATTACATTATTCATGCACTGATTTTCCAAGTTTTCCCCAAAATTCTGAGGATGTGAATGGTTGGCTAGTTTAGGGTCCATAACATTTTGTTGTAAGGGTGGTTAGGCGTTGAAGGGATGAAGGGCTTGATTTGGACCTCTGGACTCCGAGCATCTGAAAGTTCCCTCCAATGCCAGGTTATGAGGAATTAGGAGTGGAGAGAGAGGATAATTCCCATAAAAGTGCAATTTAAAACATATTTGAGAACAAAATTTGAATGTCGCAAATCTCATGGTTAGTATTAAGACTGATGTCGAAAAACCTATAAAAAAATTTTGATGTATCAGTGTTTAACTAGTCATGGTAACCTTTGTGATCAACGGCTATATACTTGCTGAGCAAATATCACAAATTCTCAAAACTAACTCGTTAAATTGTTCTTTAAGGTATCAATGGCTATTAAAGTTCCTGTAGCATTATCGTCGCCGATTTAACGACAGGTCTGACTATAGTCAACGGGGTACGTTCAATTCGGGTAGTAAAAAAACTTAGAAATATCCTATTAAATGTCGGTATTCTGTCAATGTATGATATATACTTGCAAGCGAGAGGGCGTCGATGAGGTAATCCGTATCATACCAGGGTGAAACCATTTCTCTAAAAAAAAAAATCGTAAGGATTAGTGATAGTCCTGCTATTGAATGTAATTTAGCAATGTTCACATCAGTGAATTAACGCATAGGGCACAGAGTATATTGATTGAACACGTAGAGGTCATTTTGTGCTTTTATTAACGTGGATGCAGCAGTTTTTCATAACGGCAAAGCCATCGGCTAAATTTGACAGCACACTCGCACGCCCATATAGCCTACACCCTTGCGACTTCCTGGAATTTCATTCGGTAAAAGACTGACCCAAAGACTTCGTCCTTCCATAGCGTCAATTTTGACAGTTCCAAACTAACAGTTCAACAGTTTGATTTTGCATCGAAACTTTTACGCATGCTCTCTCTCTCTCTCTCTCTCTCTCTCTCTCTCTCTCTCTCTCTCTCTCTCTCTCTCGTGAACAAGATTCTTTTTGCAAGATTTGAGGCTATTTTCAGGGCTTCCATAACTGTGTGATACTTTACGGTCTGAAAGGATTTAATAGCAGATTTTTAACTGATGCATCTCATCTACCCCTTCTTTATCATCAATGGTAATTCTAAGCCGGCTGTCCGCGGTGAGCTAGACTATGGGAATTGACGTTTTCCTATGTTATTTTACTTCCTTTAGAAAAATTTAAAGTAATATGTTGTCGGCCGGCTGTAACTAAGCTGTCATTGACCTTTGAAGACTACACGACTTGTATTACCTAACGTGGGGTAGGTCTAAGCCGGCATTCTGCGGCAAGCCCCCCCACCTCCATAGCTAATACGGCAAAATTGTAACCAGTAAACCCCCCTAAAAATACCAACCTAACATACCCTAGAGGTGTTTACTGGTTACAATTTTGCCGTATTAGTTATGGAGGGGAGGTGGGGGCTTGTCGCCGGCTCTGAGTCTTCAAAGGTCAATTACAATATTTACAGCCGGCCGACAAAATATGACTTTAAATTCTTGTAAAGCAAGTAAAATAACATAGAAAAACGCCAATTGCCACAGTCTAGCTCACCGCGGACAGCCGGCTTAGAATTACCTCATCAATTACTCTCGTAGACAGAATGAGGAAACGAAATGGGCCAAAAGTAAAGACATTTTTCATATTTTCTAAGCCACACGAACAACCACTGTGCGTACACGAGTACATGCACACACCATAACCAGCCCTTTAGGATACTAAATGTATGCCTCCTGTTCCTGATCAGTATCCCGTGCGGTGTATTTGGAAATTTCTTTTATTGCAGTAAGCCAGTTTTCTTCAGCTAGTTAAATATGTTATTGGAAACCCTCTTTTGCGTGACTCTCAATAAGTCGTTCAGTCATTGCTCAGGGAAACCGATTTGAAGTTAATGCCAAGACGAAATGTTTCAGGGAGTTTCATTTATCTAATTTCATAATGGCCTGTCTCAGGCATGAGGTTGCTTTCGATATGCCCTTTATCTTCTCAGGTTGCCATTTAGCTGACTAAAACCAGGTACCCATTTCTCCATTTTGTTGTTCGTTGATAACTAACGGTCTCTCTCTCTCTCTCTCTCTCTCTCTCTCTCTCTCTCTCTCTCTCTCTCTCTCTCTCTCTCTCTCTCTCTCATATGTTGCGCCGTCTTTCCATGAGATGCAAACAAGATACCGAGGGCAGAGTGGTATGGCTAAACGGGGGAGAGAGAGAGAGAGAGAGAGAGAGAGAGAGAGAGAGAGAGAGAGAGAGAGAGAGAGAGAAAATGTGAGGTTCACCTTCTGAGACTCGCCTTTTCCCCGGCATTTTTATTTTGTGTCAATAGCCGAAGTCCAGAAGTTATTTTTGATAATTTAATGACCGTTTAGCCTCTCGGATTTAGCGCGTGGTATCAGAAGGCAAGCAAGTCTTTTGGGGTCGAGAATGCGAGCCCATGTCTTTATCAACCCTTGTTGCAACCCACCAATAGTTGCAATTTACTGGTGACGTTAACAAAGGCGCAGTGCATTTTTTTACTGAAAAATTACATAATTGCTTCACTCCCATATGTAAAACTCTTATTTATATGTTTTCATTAGAAGCTTCAAATCAGTTTCAAAAATCGCTTTTTGGTTTGTCAAAATTTTAAAAATTTATTTTGGGGCAATATACAGTCTTATATGTCTTCAGTTTTAATTTATTCGTCCATGTATTATTAAAAAAAAAAATCTGGCCTGACTTAACGTAAGTCCACCTGCCAGCAAAGTTCACCGCCATAGTTAGCAGTAACTATACAATTGTTCGGTTCGGGGGTCAGGTGGGTTAGTCACCGGTGAGGATAAAATAAGACTCTTTACCTCAGTGTAATTCTTGATGTATTGCTAAAAATACACAAAGTATTCAAGCTTTGCGAGCACTGCTGTCCTCATTGTCAGAGGGAACGTAACTTAATCACAATCTCTACATGGACAGAATATTTATATCGGGTGCCTGCTTTTGATCCTCTTGACAACTCGACCTCTCTGGTTTATTGCAGTTAAGCAGCCCATTTGCTCTTCCATGGGGGTTTAATGATCTTGGTTGTGGATCAAGACGGTCAAATATTTGGCTTTCTCTCAGTCCTAGGAACAAATCTGGATTATTAGCTTCCCTGCTGAATCTGGAGAGCTTGGTTTCGAGAAGGATGTGGCTGGCATTTGTCGTAGATAAATTAAGAGATTTTTTCCCCAGCCGCCGTAGTACTGAGTTAATTCAAGCTCCTTCCATAACCCCACAGCGTTTTACGTTACTTTTTGTGTAAAGCTTTTCTATCTTTTAAATTCATTCTGTGGCCAAAATCCCAACAATGCCCGTGCATTGATTTTGCGGCCTGCCCAACGAGCAAGAACCCGTGCCTGCACAAGGCTGGTTAAATCGAAAACGAGCGAACGAGCATGCATTATTTCTGTCATCATCATTAAAGGCTTTTTTGTGTTCCTGATACTTTCGAGATTTCTCCCAGCTTCCCCCACGTAAGCCAAATTACAATTGTTACAACAGACAAAGTATTACCCAGCCTTGTCCTTTTCATTCCTTTTCCCAGTTCTGTTATTGCAAAGGGATTTACGGATGGTACTGGGAAAATGGAAAACAAATTTGCATGGTTTTTGGTAACTTTTCACTTACTGTGATAAGGCAATTTTATCATTTTCCCTCTTTCCATTCGTTACTTTAATTTTTCGTCATTCAGATGGTAAATACGCCTTGCTGTTTTTTGAGAACATTTTCAAAGAACCAAGTTGATAGGCTAATGTATTTTCTTATGAAATTTGTCTAAAACCAGGTCATAAGTCAGCAGGCACTTAGAAAAAGACCTGCTGCTACCTCAACCCCCTTTAATATTCTAATTAAGGAAGGAAAAGTAATGAATGTGCGAGTTTGTATGCTTGACTCTACGATACACTTTAGTCTTGAAGTCCTTTGGTTCTCCTCCACTTATCTAAAAAAAAAAAGAGAGGATGTTGTCTGTCGTCTTGGGTCTTTAACAATGTGAAATCTGTGGAAAGCTCTTTAGAATTTAAAGCATCTAAGAATGAAATGAAAGTCTTCGTTATCTATTATAAATAAAGCAAAAATTTCATCTGCGTATTGTTGCATATTGATTTGATATGTTTTAATTAATACCTTACAAATTAGATATTTAAACATTTCAATGTATAAATAACCTAATATGGGTGGCGGGGGACGGGTAGGAACCCACTGCTACATCGAACGTCGTTTGTACATTTTACCCAATAAATTGAAAAAAAAAAAGAACTACCGCATAGTTTGGTCATTTAGCATATTTTACCCATTGGTATTGAAGCTATAAGCATCTTCATCCCCTGTCAATTAGATGAATTCTGGTTCTCTTATCTAATGGGATGTTTGTGAACAAGGATACCACATCAGAGCTGATCATTGACTTGAAATTGTTTTCAGTGGTTTTAAGACCAAAAAATTATAGTATGGCTTTAAATGAGCTTTGGAAACCAAACCCACCCGAGCACCCTAGACCTTAATTAGCCATGCTGACATTAATCACCGGTTTTGGACGAGAAATGACGTACTAGTGTTATTGGCCAATATCCTTTGAAGATTTTTTGGGTAGCAAAGGTATTTGGTTTTAATATGGTTTCATTTCGTACTGTTAGAGCTTGTGTCAAGTGTTCAAAAAGTGAAATTTTAAGTCGTGTAAACAACTGGGTATCTGTGGCATTGCGTCATGATAATTAGTCAAGGTACTCGAAGAGATACAAAGGTTAATTCAACTTTATTTATGCAGTTTCTTTGGCATAGGTAAGGTAAGTACATGTAGTGACTGGGACGTTTACCATGAGAAAAGGCTATAGACAGTGGCTGAGGGCAGTTTGAAAGGAAAATAAGAAATTGTTTTAAGTTCCCTTATATTAACGTGCATTCCACGTAGGCCTGTAGGGTAGGTCGCTACCAATGCGAAATTAAAATTGGCACAGTTCTATGGCCGGCTCTAAAACTGTAGTCTGTATGTTACTTCGTACTGTTAATCTTAAGTAAGAATTTTATTGCACAGATATAAAGGGAATGTTAAACCTACACAAAGTACTGGCACTACAGGGCCCAGTAAAACCACTAGGTTCTATTGCAGTTGGGTAAGGAAAGATATTTGCAGAAATCAATCATTACAACTTTGCATTTAAGCCTTAGTAATCGCAGGTTAACTGAATAAATAACCTTCAGTCTGGGGTTATGTGACTGAATCAAATGAATTTAATTCTTTGCTATTATCTAAGGTTCCTACCGTAACTGGCTTTATTAAGAAAGAAGTACACTCTTTACTTCGTGGTAGTTTGAAATGACAAAACTAAGCGTTGGTTCTATATAAGCTTTTATGTATTTTTAGTCAGGTAAGTGAGGTATATTTTGCGATTACTGCAGTGAAACTTTTCAACAAGGGAGTCATATGCAATCAGGCTATGGATGGTTACAAAGGAAGGCCCATTGCTTATGTTCACATATATAGAAAGTAAACTGTTTTATGTAAACTTATAGCAAATGGTATTAGTTAAATCTGATGGGAAATGGGCTGAGGAAGGAAATATTGGAGAATATAGGAGAGTAAAATGCTGTTCATTATCTTGAGAACTGAATTTATTGTACGTAGCTGGTGGGCTAAACTAAATCATTTTTGAGGATATAGAATATTTACGTTAATTATTCAGTTGTTACCCAAAAGTGTTGCGTTATTATCTGCTTTAGACTGGTTACTAGTTAGTTTTATCGGAGTGAAATGATCCCTGAATATATATAATACCAAAGAAAATATGAGCTTTATTTGACAAATAATTACTACTGCCCTACCGATTTGCTTCATAGTTAGGAGTGCCATTGTAAACATGGCACGTCATTAGCAAGTTTTTTCTGTACCTAGAGGTATTTATTTGTCTCTTGAGTAACTTAATTTTAGTTATGATTATAGTGAAGTTTCTTATTACTTTAAGAGTACTTTCATATACGCCTGGCTTGAGCACACTCCTGCATGTATGATTTGAGTTTTAATTGGTAAACACTCATATAAATTTCATGACTTACGAAGCTTGTGTAGATAGAATGTGTCACAGATAGCAAGAGGAACTGGTATTTTGAAAAATACCTTACATATTCCCAGGTACCCAATCTCGTTTGTGTCCGTATATTTCTAGGCTGGTGGGAAAATTTGTTAAAACTGCTTCATTTCCCTCGTTGTAGGCTACCAATTGCCCAACTAGGAAAATACCTCAAAGTGCCAAAGATTGGTTGAGTAAGTGATTGAATAGTAAACTTGGTATTATATTTTAATGTGTGGCATGGCATTATATTTTATATTACATTAAACAATGGAACAAAAAGTTGCTAAATCATGACGCCTGGATATTAGAAATGTCTTTCGAAGGTAATTTATGAAGGAAATGATACACTACCTGTCATTAGGTCAGTGTTTGTCAATGTGCACAGATTCTCAATGATTAGACATTCAAGATCATTTTAAGTATCAGAAATTGGTAGCAATAATTATCAGTTGCATCGGACATACTAGTAGTATTTAGACATTTTCCTCTTTTGTGATACTAGTAAGATGTCAGGAAGAGAAAAAATCTTACCAGTGCTAAAGCGAATGAGGGTAGTAACACGGCTCTTTACTGCAATACAACAAACTACATTTATTATAATCGCCCCTTAGCCATATAACTGAAGGAATTATACAGTCCAATTTCTCTGTAACCGGAGACGTATTCATATATTATTTGTTCCGGAACCATTTTACAAGTAAGTAATTAATGTAGATCGTTCTTTTTTTTTTCAGACAAGGTTTCTCTCAAAAGACCTACGGCCACTTCTATGCAAAGTCGTTTCAGTCCATCCATAAAGCCGATTCGATGCAACCCACGGTCTTTCGACAGATCATTTCAAGTTACTAAAAGTTACTGAATTAAACTGAAAAAAGTAGATATGATTAATGGCGATCAACCATGTTATAGTATTTAGTAAATTAGTAAACCTAATCCATGAACAGAGTAGAAACTCAGAAATGTCCCTCAATAAAGCGAAATAAAGTCCGCGTGCTGTTGTCGCAAATGTGTTTTGTAATTGGTGTCAGTGCGACGTTCAACGCTGGAGTAATCATTGTCATCAACCAATTTTTAGGCCCATTTGTTTTTTTTTTTTTGTGTTAGATTAATATCGCGAAATCATTAAGTAAGTTAACTAGAAATTTATATTTGCGAAATCAACACGGTACATCAGATAGTTTTTATATTGAGTCCCGAAAAAATTGAGTAAAAATTGAAAAATTGACAAGCTATTCATGAGTATTTTAAACAGTTTCAGAAGTCTAACTTACGTAAACTTCGATTTAGTTGTAAGAAATAAATGGTGGTTCCTATATCCCGGATGTGCGCTTAATATGATAACGTACTTACGACAATTTTGATGAGAGGAGTAATGAATGTATGAAGAGATCGACCTCATTGTTAAAATTGTTTTTGTGGAAACGAATTGGGTTGTGTAAAATCGGCTTTATGGATATATCGAAACTATTCAGTTTGAATCGAAACGACGGGAGGAAGAACCAGGAACCACTGCAACATCAAAAAATGTAAACTGGCGTCGAGGTAGAATGCTGTTCCACCTTCAAGACAGGACAGGAGTCGACCATTAAACTCGGTAAGTTTTATTTTTTCATTTGGTCACATGATCTTAAATACCTATTACATTGTCGAAAACTCAAGGGTCGTTAGGAGTGCAAAAGCATTTAGTCTACATTTGGTAAAACAAAAAGTATAAGTCAGTTTTACTACAAACACTGACATTCATGAAGGTTTTGTATGTAGTTCTGATTTAAAAGTATGAGCCTTGAGAGTAGATGGTTTATAAACTTTACACGAGAATTAGTTCTAAGCATTTTTTATCCGGTGCCATGTTAAAACAAAACGTGACTAGGGTATGGAACTGTATTCTTTCAAGTTACCTTTTACACATTAGTCTGTAAATAAATGCTTTCTCGATTCTGTAAGACAGTCAGCTTCAATTACCATTGCAGTGAATAATATAAACCGTATCCCATTTGTGATCTGATTTTTTTTGATGTTGAATGTTAGGTTTGTCATGCTTGAACATATTTTATAGATATTTTCAACCTATTAGTCTGGTTTGATTACAAAACCTATCTGCTAACATGAAGTTGATGAGGTACTTTTATGTAACACACAAGAACAAAAACAATTAGGTTTCTGGAGGTAATTAAATGGTGTTCCTCGTGAAGGTGTCCTTACTGACATACGTTGCCTGATAAAACCAGGGGTAGAGAACATATTTAGTAAAAGAGCCCTAGCATCTCGTTAAGACAGCATCACTCAGTATTCTTTGCTCAATACGCCATATTAATTCTTCAGTAATGTTGAATCCAACAGCCTGCCTCTTTTATTACACCGCTGCTGGAAAAGTTCAACGGTGTTTTTAATGGCACTTCTACCACAATTGATCCATCCTTTTAACTTGACTCTTTACATCAAGGTTTTAAAATAACCGAGTTACAGAGAGAGTGGGAACAATTCAGCTAGATGTAGTATTATGTAGTGGCATTCCTGAGTATTCTTGAAAAGACAGGCACGGTTCTAGGTCTATCTGTTCATCACATAGACTTGCTGCATTACTTGCCAAGATTTTCAGCCTCCGAATACTATACTAGGCCTGATCCATCTGTTAGGTTAGGGTTAAATTCAACGAACACTGTGTTAATATTGTATCTCTTATTTCTTAGGTTTGTGGGCGTTTTAAGTGTCTGGTCACGTCGAGTCATAGCAAGAGAACTTGAATTAAAGATATTTCCACGACAATAGCACAGTGTGGACACTTAACAGCTGAATGGTAAGGAAGTGTGTATCACTTTTTTTTTACTTAATCAATTCATATGGTTTATGTACAATGAATCAGAAAATAGCGATAATACAAACAAATATAGCTTGGTGTTTGTTGAGCGATCGAGATAGTAAAAATGGACGATAATGTCTCAATGATAAAAGTTTAGAGGTTGCACATGATAATGCACACTGATCCGTTGAATGAATCCTCCAAATATTCATGAATGAGGTGGAAATAGTTTGTAATTTTACTTTTCAATTTTTGAAATGAACCTTACGTCTGCAAATGCTGCTTTCTCAAATTTCCCAAATAATATGAGTTCACATATTTGGTTTATGAGCCTGATGACTAATTTGGAAAGAATGAATGTAAAAACCAGTTTTATTAGGGAACCAGAAACTTTTATTATACCATTATGTACATTTTATAAGAATCTAAGGTATTATTACAGTTTCGGTCAAATTCGGATATCTAATATATTTTTACTTGCTATCATATATTTTTGTCATGATTCATACGAAATACTCGCATCTTCCGCAAATTAAGAGTTACGGAGATATTTGCCGATGAATATTGTGCCTTGTTGTTATCGCAAGGATGCGTTTATGCTGCCATGTCAGTTTTTCTGCTGATGCGTTTTTGTTTTTTGTCAATGTATTGTGGGTAAAAATGCCTAATCGTCTTTTGTTTTTCGTTATGAATTATAAGTACGGTACAAATGCTGAAACCTGATTGGTTGCTTTGTTTCAAGAATATCCAATTAACTGCGATTTTGGAATAAGCCGGCTTTCTACAAAAGTGCGCTTCAGTTGACTGCCATGGATTCCGTCGTGCACGTCTGCAGTGGGTGTTCTCTGTCTTACTTTGAGGCTATTGGTCGTTTCCATGGACATTACAATGGAACTCCACAGGTTGTGAATACCTTTCTTCGTGAACATTTAGTACTACCATCTATTTAAGGTAAGTGAAGTGGTTAACAAAAAGGGTAACATTGCAGTTTCGGCCGTGAATTTCACCGAAACTGTAACTAGACGTTAGGGGTAAAATTTCGTTCCCTGTAACCCCTGTGGCAAGTGCGCGCAGCGCAATATTACCGCTTGCCAGAACATACGAACTTGCAACAATCATTTAAAATGTGCATAAGCCGCGTAGCGGCGTTGCACCACCCGAAACTGAGAGCGGTACCCATGGCGGCCATGTATCTCTAAATCTAATCATTTGCGGTAGAAATAAAGGTCAGATTCGTTGAAAGTACACTATTTAAGCTAGGGAAAATGTAATTTTATATCGGAAATGTGAATTTGACCGAAACTGTAAATTTACCGAATCTAACTTGTTTCAATGCTTCTGGTAACCAAAAAGTTTTCCATGACTACAGTAAAGTAATTATGATAAAAACTATAGAGTATTAAACTTTTCAATAAGTGTGACCTCATCTGGCGTGTTTGACAACACTGCATTTGAAAAGCCATTTGCGCAGGGTGTGTTGTAAAAGTTAATTTTCTTGAATTGGTAGAATTGCGCTGAGCTCCTGACATATGACTTATCAAGCTTCTTTTTCTAGCATATAAGTAATTTTATTAGTTACCTGCCCATAAGTATATTAATTTTACAATAGAGCTTATAGTGAGATTTTTTCACTTTGTAATTGATGTCACTTATATCTCATACCATACTGTGTGATGTCAGGAGGTATGTGGGGAAATTATATTTTGATCAGGTCATCAGGGAAGTGTTAGGGTACATCCTTTTATACGTAAGTAAGGTAATTTTTCTTATTTTTTTTCTTTGTAGACACATTGCTACAGTATTTACTGGTTGAAATTAAAGAACAAGAAATTCGAGGCATTTTGATAGTGTGTAAAGCAGGCGGAAGACGACTTAACACTCATGGAATCGATAAAAAACAAAAATATTGCATACTTAGAAAAATTATGGGGAGAAGACAATAGCCAAAATTACTGCTGCAAGAGAAAGAAGAAAAACTCAAGATTTTGAAGGCGAATATATTTTATGGTAAAAAAACAATGGTCAGATACAAGTAAATTACTTCAAGAAAGGTGGCATGGAAAATTATCATTGCAATTGCATAAATATGGAACACAGAAAATCAGGTTGCCAAGTTGCAAGTGCTGAGTAGACCCCGCCTGATACTGTCCTCAGCCGGGATCGCTATCAGGTGTATACAACCACACGGGCTGCCGAAGCAACTTCCACCAAGGCTCGGCTCTACAGGCCACCCTGGGAACCAGGCTCTAGTTCCACTTTGGCCCAGTAAAGGAAGTGTTAGATTAGTAGTATTTATCTGCCAGCCACACGATGAGACATACCACCTCTCACCTTGGCTCCACCTCAGATGTCTCGATTATATCAAGCTAGAGACAAGCTTAATAGGTTTTTTTTCCTTTGCTGCTGTGTGCAGACCCGTTATTTTGCATCTGGGTTTGCTAGATAGTAGTTAGGAGCACTGGGAATCTAGTTAATCCATTCAAGCATGCCACTAATTGGATGACAAGTCTTTTGGTTGTCTTATAGAGCCAGGAATCTATCTTACATTGTGATCCTGTCGAGGTTTCACTGGCGCACCCTCGGTTCATCACACCACAAGAACGGGTTTGTGGTTTAGCTGTTCGGGGGGTATACCCAACAGTTAGGCCAGGCTACGATCAAGTCTTATTCCAAGGAACACACACGTAATGCCAAAGATCTCTATTGCCATTTCCACCGAGTACACGTTCCCCGCCATCCCCTTTCACCCAGCACCCTACAAGAGTAGCTGGGTATTGACGTTATAGGTATGGCCTCTACACTGCAACAGGGTACCTTCTCACCATCAGTGGCTGGTAAAGGCAAGCTAGTCATCAGAGTGTAGCCAACAGAGAACCCCCTGCTTCACTGTCTCAAAATAGTCCTATAGGATAGCCACTCTTCCTAAAGGCTTTAGATCACAGTGAAAAAGACAGTGCTCAGAGGGGATACCAAACTTCTACGTGAGGCGTTACTTTAAGGGATCATCAGCCCTCTCCACCCAAGGATGACAATGGCCACTAGTATGGATCTCGCCACCTGTGGGTCGAACCCCTCTGCAAGATAACACAGATGTAAGAATCAGTACATCCCTGCACAGTATACTCAGTAAGACTCAGGGATTGCACCCAGCAATTAGTGGAGTTGGCAATCTATTATTCTGCAGGTAAGCTAATAGCTGGAGAAATAATATACCTGAACCATAGTTACTCCTGCCATTTACTTGCACTTTGTCCTTGACTAGTTGTGCTAAGCTTACATGATTGAAGGTGTGTTGGTCTGCTGCCATTTACTTATGAATTTGAATGCAAGATAAGTGTGTGAGAGACCACAGGTTAAGATATTGTAACTGTAATTAAAATTGCATTTTGCATCGTCGACCACTTGTCAAATTTATATACTACTTTAAAATAGGATCATGGAGGAAACCTGTTAAGAACAAAAAATGAAAATTAACGAAGTGGAACCAGGTTGAAATAAAGATAGAAAATTGAATGTTTCACTGCAAATTTATATACACTTAGGATCATGGAGGAGTGACAATTAGTGGAACCAGGTTGAAATAAAGATAGAAAATTGAATGTTTCAAGCACGCGCCGTCACAATAACTAAGGAGATGTGGGAAGGAGATAAAAAGGAGTGTTATGACAAAGGAGTTTTTAAGAAAATACTTGAAAACTGGTGAGACGACCTGCCTGTTGAACCGAACGAGGGCTAATAGGAAGCACTCCCTAAAACAAACAGGAAGGGGGAAACCTTCAAAACCTGGATTATCATGGGTGAGTTTTGAACTATTCAGTATTATGATATTCTGTTACAGCTTTTTAGGAGACATTTCATAGAGGGTGTAACACTTAAACTACTCTGAATGCTACTAATATATGAATATAAAAGTCGTTCATCAGGAAACTTTGTAAACCATAAATAGTAGTGAAAAAAAGATGAAAAGATTTACAGGTTGCAGTTGCATTTACTGGTCAGCACGAATAAATGAGAGACTTTGAAGGAAATGTGATTCAGAGTACGGAATAACAGTACATTATCTGGTGAGATGAAAGGCCGTTCCATTTATTAAGTGGCTGGGTATTCCCAGTTGAAGGTGCTTTGTTATTTTGCAAAGGATATGTAGTGGTTTTCCCACCTTTGAGAGTATTAGTTGCTGTACATATACCTCTCATTTATAATAATGTCAAGTTCCAAAAATAAGCTGCTGAAGATACATTTCGTTTTATTTTAGATAACTTACGAAAGTGAGCAATTTTAATATTGTATCAGAGGCAGAAAACGGCTAGGTAAAATCGTATTGAAGGAACAACTGTAGGAAAAGTTTACATAGCTGTTCTAGTAAGAAGTTATGGTGCGTGTCAGATTTGGGTACTTTTAAAAGCTACCCTGACTTGATAGAACTCAGATGTAAAAATCAATTAGAAGTATACATGTAATTTAGATGGTACAGCTAGCCTTTGCAAGTAAGACTAATTAATTTGATGGAATCAATTATGATATTAATAGGTCATAGCCCCATAGAGAAGGGTGGCTTTAGGTACATAGTCACTTTGCAGTTACTTTGTACAGCTTCAAGAAACCTATTGGATCAGTTGAAATTTTATGAACTTTTCTTACAGTAAACTTAAGGTTTAAATGATAAAGTATAAGGATGTATGTCTCTTTGCAAAATATGCATTGTAGACCAATTTCTTCATTATGAATATTCAGTATTACTGAAGTTAGATAAAATTTCAGAAAGATTTTCTTGATAAAACAGTACAGATTTCTACAATTACAAAGACCAAGTCTGCCTCCTTTTAGAAACAGACATACGTACAGGATGTCTGAAGCTTACTGTATAACTGTAGCTGATAAAATCCTTATTTTGATAGCCCTGCAAGCAAAAAGACTTCAGTTTTCCAGTGTTATCTTGTTTCTTGACTTTCCAGGTGATCTACATCCTGCAATGTTTTGGAGGAAGCTACGGACAAATTTTGATTAAGTCATTGGAAGTACTTGTGCATCGTTTAAAAAAAGGGGTAGGTTGTTTAATGAAGATGAAGTGTAGTGAACATGTATTATTTGGGTGGGTTACAGCAACTCAAATAGAGCTAAACCGACAGATATACAGTAGTGGTTTGGTTTTACAGAAACTCGAAAGTGTTGTATAATGAAAACAGTGATTTGGAGGAAAATTATGAAGTTTATGGACTATCATTGCTAATATCTTTTAGATTACTTGGAGGATTTAGAAAGAGAGAGAGATGGGTGGGACATTGTTGGTGCTAAAATATTTTACCAGTTTAAATAAAAATGTTGAAATGGGCTACAAAATGTTATAGTCAGGTCCAAGTAGCAATAATAATAGGTTTAATTAAAATATGTAACTATTTATTGTAATATAAGTGAAACTTCAACTAAGAAGCTCTGTCACTTTTAGAAATTTGCATTGTGATCCGATTTTCCGTTACGTAAAATTTCTTGTACCAGATTAAAATTTTAGTATTTCTTTAAGATGTCCTGGACAGAAGCAAAGTTAATGTTAGTCTTCAAAACACCTTGTTCCATCTGTGCCCTGTTCGTATGTGTTAATACTTCGTAGGCTAAAAGATCTCTGTGACATATCATTAACCCTTTCTCACCTTTACAGGGAAGTGGTTACAGCTCAAGCATAAATGGGACAAGTTTTGAATAGGCTTCGGTCTCACTTCGAAATTCCACAATTATCGGCTATGAAAGAAGTAGTTTAACTTCGAGTCGACTGCAGTTTTATATACCAAATCTGTACAGTGTGCCATTGTAGAAAAAAATGTTCTCGTTAACTTAGATGAAAAGTGTCATACTTTAGTAGAGAGGGATTACAGTCTTATCTCCTTTGACTTTTAAAACTTGGATAGATTTAGATTTATAACATTAGGCAAGTTAGTCACCAAGGGCCATAACAGTGCCAGTTGGCCCAAAACTGAGTCAAGTTCATCTTTGCATCTTGTAATTTCTAAATACGAACTGTAGAAGTCTTTAGAAAACAAGGTAGTTTACTGTGATTCAGGTTACATAATTTATTTCGACCTGCTGTTGGTTCAGTATAACAGCTGTCAGTTATTTTGGTATGTGCCAGGGTACATAGTTTATTATCCACTTGAACTTCACTTATTAGTTATAAAATAGCTCAGTTTTTCAGGATGTATATCGATAACTTAATTTTCTTATAGTTTAACAACAACCCTGAATACTTCAGAATACACAGTCTTCTCGTAAGATTCACAAGTTTCATGTGTTAATTACTGCAGCATATTTTGGAATACTTTTCTGTGAGCACAATATACTTTAGGATGCATAGCTTTTTAATGTAAATTTATCAGTTCGATATCAACTGTAAGTAGCTCACTTTTTCCGGATATGTAGGTGATTTAATTTTCTTATTCAATATTAGCTATCTGGCATGCTTCATGCTGTATGCTTTTGGCATTAGATTCATAACAGTTTAAGATCCGCTATAAAATAAATCCAGCTTGTTTCAGGATACATATCTTATAAGTTAACACAACTATGCTTCAGGATCCACAGTTTTCACTTAAATTTCTTATCAGTGTCATCTGCAGTTAAGTAGCTTAGTACATTTCAGGACACACTTTTTTTACCTGCAATTCTCATTAGTTTATTATCTGCTGTCAGGCAATTCAGGAAGTTTTAGGTTACGTAATATTAAATATGAATTTATCAGTGTAATATGTCATCAAATTTGAGATAAAACTAATAAATTTTGAAGTACAGTATGTCCTATCTTGAAAGTACAAACGTGTAAAAGCTTCAGACTGAGATATCTCTAATGCTTTAAACAAAATGTAGCCATTTTGAGCATCTGACATCCATTAACTTTGTTTTAATATTACTGTAAGGTAACTTATTTTTTTAGGATACATACTCACCTGGGTTTTTTTCAGTATCCAGAGGTCATTATTCAGTGTATTTTTGCCGAGTTAGGAAGGTCGCGTGAGATTAATGGTAGGTTATGCATATTAATTGCAGTAATTTTCCTGGAGCTCAAAAATTATTAGTAGCAAAAAGTTCATTAGTTAGAATAACTGGTTTTATGGAATATCTTCGTGTTGGTCAGTATAATTAGGAATAGTTTTGTGGAATAAAGGTGTGAGGTATGAACCAACATAGAATAGGTAACCTTTTCGGTTAAAGTTCTGATGATTTTTTATCTTTTCCCTAAGCCTTACAGATGTCCTTAACTAGCTTCCAGCGTAGTAGGGACTTCGAAGTTAAGCTTCTCATATGCACCTGGTAGCCTTCATCCATAGTTTGGTTCAATTATAGCTTTTTATTGGAGTTCCTTTAGAATTAATTTTGTATCTTCGAGGTCTTGCCTTATTGTGATAGTAAGCATTGGTACACCTACTTTTAAAATTTAGGTTATTGAAAGGTTTTGTCTAATGCGTTAGAGATATCTCAGCCTGAAGCATTTACACATTTGCACTGTTAACTTGGGACATACTTCAGAATTTATTTTATTAATTTTATCTCAGATTTGATGTGAGATGAAGAAATTGTCATAATTTTCAAGGAATTAAATGATTTTTTCTGAATTCTGTACAAAGGTTGCCATGAAAGTAATGCATCTTGCTCAACTTTAAATATACATCAACAAAAACTTAATACCTGTACTGTAAATATTTGAGAATATTTAATTAAGAGCATTATCGTCATGGTACGTCTACATATTTCAAGACACTGCCCGCATGTGAAGGTTTCAAACAAAGAGTCACTTTAAGGTTAGAGTGGTATTGTTGACAATAGTTTTCTTGATAAATGATTTAACAAGTAAACTAAAGAAGCTCAAAAGTGCTGCCGTAAAGGGAGTATGGCACTCCTGATTGTAGTATTTTAGGTAAATGAATATCATAAATCAAATTGTATTTCTTACTTCAAAGAAAATTTGGATTTTCTGAAAATATTGTAAGTAAATGAATCTATAAGTAAACTGAAATTTAGAATGTTGCTTTAGAGGAACTTATTTTCAAGAATGGTATTTCATGTAAGTGAATAAGTATTTTTGTTGCACGATTTAATAAGTATTCTCAGCCATAAGAAGGGTTTATTCATCTTCATTTACTTGATAGATAGACTTTCTGGAAAGAATAGAACTATCTTTAGTATTCATTAGTTTTTCACGAGAACATTAACTATTTTTTAGACTTGTTATAAGAGAAATTCTTTTCTTAATAAACTACTTAGGAATTTGGATAATAACAGTGTAATTAACTGAAATTATTAGTTAGGGACTCTTGTTATAAATATACTTTTTCAAGGAATGACTCGCAACGATGCCGTGCAAACAAGTAGCCATGTAAATTGTAAGTCATTTCATGCACCAAAGAAATTTGGTTAGTTATCAAAAGTGAGATCATGTCAGAAGGGTTGTCTCAGCTTAGGAACTAAATCAGTTTGGGCAATGCAGTTACACCATAACAAGGTATATCTCGGATATTTTTTACCTTAACATAAGCTGTTTGAGAAATTCACATTCATTGTTTCTAAGTTATCAGTTTCGTAAATTTTAGACTTCCCAATGCAACAGTGCCTTGAAATATGGAGATTTTTTTTTTATGTTAATGTAATACACATTTTTTATTTTTTAGTTTCAACATATTTCATGTAATTCCAGTCGAATTCAAGTAGTCTGTGATCAAATCAAGATTCAGTTCAATGTTATTGTTAAAAATTGAGCTTTTAATATTTAAAAATTTGGAAAATTGTAATACCAAATTGAGCATTGATTTTTTTTTTTTTGTACAAGGGCTTCTGTATTTCAGCGTTTGCTCAGTTCTCATAAAGTCTTAACCTTCATTCTTTTAGAAATGGTAATCATTATAGTAATTAGTGGCTTTATTATTTCTTTGCAGGAGACGGTCAGGAAAATTTTAACAATACAGTATTCAGTTTCTCTTAGTTTATGGTGTACCATGTAAACATTGAATTTGAATTTGGAGAGTCATAACTAAAATGTTCGCTAATGGCAGAAATCTCTAGTGCCAATATTTTTTAATGTTATTAGCTATAGAAACCGGACAGAGAAATGAGATGTCTTTTTCTAAACTGATATAGATAACTAAGACTTTGTTCTTACTACTATACCTCTCAATCATCCACTCTGACTAGGCTACCTCTTTATGATTTTGGAATCACACAGTACACATACAAGGGAATTTCTAGTGTCTCCTGTTAAAGCTGTTATATAGAAACACCAAGCATATTTAATGCACAACTTAGAAGCTGGAGAAATGCTCACTTTTGCGCTGCAGGAGCAGTTCTGATCACTTAAAGTTTAACACTTGCCAGCGGAAAGCCTGTGTTTCGTGCTGTAATGAATCTCTCTCTCTCTCTCTCTCTCTTCTTCTTTGGAGGGGTGGCAGAGCTCTCGGCTAGCACGCTGTTGGCCCAGCGTTCGAGTCTCCGGCTGGCCAATGAAGTATTAGAGGAATTTATTTCTGGTGACAAATTCATTCCTCGTCATAATGTGGTTCGGATTCCACAATAAGCTGTAGGTCCCGTTGCTAGGTAACCAACTGGTTCTTAGCCACATAAAATAAGTCTAATCCTTCGGGCCAGCCCTAGGAAAGCTGTTAATCAGCTCAGTAGTCTGGTTAAACTAAGATATACTTAACTTTCTCTCTCTCTCTTACTATACCACCTCTACACATTTTGTGCCTTTCCTAAGGCTGTACTTAGTTCTCCAAAGTGTCATTTCATACTGCATACTTTGCTGGAACTCTGTTTTACTATACCTTCTCTACACATTTTGTGCCTTTCCTAAGGCTGAACAAGTTTTCCGAACTGCATACTTTGCTGTGTACGTCTTACTATGTTTTAAATCTTCAGTGTCTGCTGGAGACTGGAGGAGTCTTGGACAACTAACATTCTCTGCTCAATCCAAGTTTTGCACACGATATTCCATCAAGGTGTTTTTGTCATTTCTCCCATACACAGGGTAAAGTAGCTCTGAACATTTTCACGCTTAAATTCTAAGTTTAAACACACTTTAAACACTTACAGTTGTTTAGCTATTCCAAGATCATAGATATCTGTATATTAGATTGTTAGGCTATGAAAATGAGGTAATTCTTGGGATGTATAGATATTTTCGTTTGTCACCAAATTCCTAAAGGAATTCTGTAGTTTTTCGTAAGTTTTGAATACATGTTTTGGAATATTATTCAAGTTGTGAATTTCATCTTTTAATTTTTGAGAAGGGAGATTTTTTGTTTTTAGTGCTATGGACAAAGTGAGAACTGGAGCAGTGTCTGTAAAAGATAAACATTAATCTGTAAAACTGAACAGTTTAAAGACAACTATGAATTGCTCATCATAAAGGGACGTAGGTTGAAGTACAGAAGTCCTCACTTATACTGTATATAAATGTACTGTGTAAACATAAAACTGGAAAGATTGTAGATAGAAAACTGGAAATATTTTAAAATAAAGGACCTCTGGGGTCAGCATTGCAGTGCCCCGAGGAGGGAGTGTCCTCAGCGGCAGGTATAGCCAGTCGGTTATCTTTGAAACTGACCCAAAGGGCTGTTTTCTAAGCTGGGAGTTGATTGCTGAGATGGGAAAAGCCTTAGATACTTACCTTGTGCTTTCCCAGACCGGTTCAAATTTTCTATCAGTACTGAAGAATTAACATGTTAAGAACCTTTCAAAGTCAAAGAAATAGTTTATGTACAGAGAGTCCTAGGAGGGTTGGTAAAGTTACTACTGAGACAAGAATTTTGTTCACTTTTCTGTCTGTGATTTCATACATAAGCAAATACTTGCTTGACATCATTTAGTGTTTTATGATCTAATGTAGCGAGCCTGTAAATTTTGTATCAAAGATGTGTAATGGCCAAAAAACCCAGTACATTTGCTCTATTGAATGACACGTATGAAAATCTGGTTTTCATACATTTTGGCATTTTTTCTTTTTCTTTGAGATTTCTGCTAGATTTTCTCTAACATCTTGTTACAGAAAATGAATCTTGTATTTATTTTCGTAGAAAACGAGAGGCAATCAAGCAAAATACGTGATTATGATGTAAATATTTTCGAATGTATGAACCATTGCACTGTTGACTTTGTAACGGACAGAATTGTTTCTTAGATCTGTGTAGAAATTTCCTTGTAAATATTTGCCGATAAGGGTATTTGATCTGTTCAGATATTTATATATGAAATCAACTTCTTTTTTTTAGATAATTGACTGAAATTGCTTCTTGTGGTTAGATGCAAAAAGTGTTCCTTGATTACTTTCTAAGAAAAGTTTTCATTTCGGGAAATTTTTGTTCTGAATTGTCACATTTTACCTGTAAATTAATCAGTAGTTTTCGTTGCTTTAAACACTGTTTCCTGGCCAAGTCTATGTAAGTTTAATGATGTAATATTGAAAATTCTAACTTGCAGAACATCATTACCATGATTGGAGAACTTATTTTTTGGGGTAGAATTTCACTTTTGCTGATGTTCTATTTGATTGGCTATATCACGAACTATTTGTTTTTTAGGGATAGTTTACATAAAATTGTTTCACTAGATTATTTTCAAATGCTGAATATCATTTATATCCTGCCAGATGTCATAAAAAATCCAAAGTAAGTCTATCAAAACATTTTAGAAATTAAAAGTTACCTTTTGGAAAGCTAAAAGTTATCCTTTTGATCAAGTATATGACACCACTTTTAATTATATTTCGGACACATCGCCGTTATTCCAAAAGGGGGTACCAGCTTGGGGCTTAAACACCTTTTCGTCTTAGTCCCGATACTTTATTCGTGTATCTGACATAAAGAAGGGATAAAATGCCACGCTAGCCAGCATTAGAAGTCTGTGTGAGACTTGCAAGTTTATAACATCGTCAGTAATTAAAAAAAAACCGGGTGTGTGTTAATACCAGAGGCATTTTTATCTAAATCTTTGGCCTAAAAGTGGAAGGAACTAAGCCATTTGACAAATGTAATGTGCAATAATGTAGTCTTTGATACTCCGGAAAGGCATGCTGGGAAAAGATTAGTTTTAGAACAGTGGGGGTTTCCTACCATTTTTGGGATGAGGTAAGGGTTTTTTTTCTTACCCTTCCAATGGAATGCTTAATTGATATGAAAGTATTCCACTGGAAAACTTGGCAAGATATAAATGAATTAGATACTATGGAGAAGCTAGTTGCTATTTTCTTGCAGAAGTTAGAGAATACTTTGTCAATTTCTGAATGTTGACGTCGGTTTATGATAGTTCATGGATTTTGGGTGTTCACAGGTTTCCTCTGAAGGTTTGTAGACAATAGCAGTGTTTTGATTTACCGAGCTTTGTGTTGGTTGTTAGAATTGGAGCTGCATACCCCTGATGCGAGGTGCTATGTGACGGGTGGTAGGTTATTCATTGCTTCAAAATGGTTTTGGCGGGCCTTACTGTGTCATGTAATCTTTAGAAGTCACTAGAATGCCAACTAGTTTTACACTTAATATACCTTATTTTGGATGACGTGATTTAAGACAATGGACATGTGGGTTGGAAATTTTCCAAAGTTTTACTTTGATGCACAATCTATCTTAAAAGAAGTCACTGTAATTGTGTAGAGGTTTTCCTGTTGTTGATAATAGTAATGTTATTCAAGTCCTGCTGACGATATGTGGTTTGGGATTAAGTTTTTTTAAGGGTTGTGTTGTAATCAAGTTCTTGCTCCTGATGCCTCTGAATTCCAAGTGTTGGATTATGATTTTAAAGTTTTGGAATATGATGAATTAAAGATTTAAGTTTAATGTTTGTACAGTATTGCTAAGAATAATTTGTAATTATTTTGGTGGATAAGAGTAGTGCTTAATGTTTTGTTAGTTCGTGATGATAAATTTTGGTTCACAGGAAAGCTTGATAATGTCTAGCTGTGATTGCCAAAGGTACACCAGATCTGCTTATTTATTAGGTCGGTAAAGGATTCACAGCATTTTGATTAGTCTGGTTTATCCAAAGTAAACGGTTGGTTTATGACAGTGAAGTATAAAATACTGACATAATTACTTCGTTACAGTGGTGCCGGACATTGAGTTGGTGTTTGTTTTTGGTAGTCTGATACGCAGATGCTATTTGACAGCAATTCGTTGATGACAATGGCTTAGGTATCCAGCAATATTCTCGTGATCATTTCGGACTATCTTACTGGCGCACGATGGTGGACTTAGGGTTTACATCATTAGTATTATTTGAGTACGTTTTAAGTTCATAGCGCTGGATAAGTTGCCGGTGTTGGAAAAAGCCCAGGATTCTGAAAAAAAATCATCAATTCGGGTTCAGGAGGTCTTTGCTCTTACTAGATTTTGGTTAAGAAATTCTGTTTATGATGGTTTTAGTTTTAGAAAGTCTGAGAGTCTGTGATACTCGCACATTTCGTTGTCTGAGGTTTCAAGAGGTTTTTTTGATACTGTGCATTCAGGAAGTTTTTGGTGACACTTTTTCTTTAAGAAAGTCGGTTATTTTGTGAAACTTAAAATGAGAAGTTGGTTTGTAGTAGTTTTTGGTTGAGAAAAATACTGGTTTTGACATTCTCTCGTAAACTGTTTGTGATGCTTTTTACCTTCATGTAGGCTGTTAGAATTGTTACTTTGGGTTTCAAGTTCTCTGGAAATGTTAGTATTCTAATAGTTTGATATATTTTTTGCTAGAAAGTCTGCTGGATTGTTATTTTTTCTGGTAGTTTGTTAGTTGTTCTTGCCACAAAATTTAAGTTTTTTTCTTTTTTGTCTTGGAAGTCTGTTTTTGTGTTTTGAGAGGCAAAAGTTTGTTAGTCTGTTATTATTTTTGGGTAGGAAGTCTGTTAGATGTATTTTTGGATGTTAAAGTCAGTGGTTTTTGCTTAGAAAGTCCGTTAGATTCTGATTTTTTATGCTAAGAAATCCTTTGGTTTTTGATGGGTTTTGCTAAAAATGTCTCTTAATCTAGGAGTTCTTAGGATTCATGAGGTATTGGGTAAAAATGCCTTTATCTCGTGAATTTAATGCTCAAAATTTTGTCTGAAAAAAGTCACTTCGAAAGTTGTTTGCCTGGAAAGGATGTTTGTTTAGTGTGTGTATCTTAAAATTTTTGCATAAAAGTTATCAGTTCAGTGTTTGTTTTAGGACAGGTTGTTGCCTAAAAAGTGTCAATAGGGAGTGTTTTTTGACATTGTATTCTTTGCTTTTTTTTATTAAAAAGTTTATTAGCTTTGGATTGTATTTTGTATTGAAAGTGTACTAGTTTGGAATTTTTTGCCTACAGTGTGTGTTAGTTTGGAAAAAAAGTGTGCTGATTCACAGGGGGCTTTTGTTTTGCCTGGAAATGTTAAGACTGAGTTTACTTAGCGTGTGTTTTTGTTGATTTGAGATCATTGCTCTTACCAGATTTTGTTAAAGAAATTCTGTTTATCATGGTTTTAGTTTTAGAAAGTCTGTGATACTCGCGCATTTCGTTGTCTGAGGTTTCGGGAGGTTTCTTTTGATATTTTGCATTCAGGAAGTTTTTGGTGACGCCTTTACTTTTAAGAAAGTCAGTTATTTTGTGAAACTTAAGTTGGTTTGTAATAGTTTAGGTTGAGAAAAATACTGGTTTTGACATTCTCCCTAAACTAATTCTGGCAGTTTGTAATAAACTCTAATTTACGATGTTTGTGATGCTTTTACCTTCATGTAGTCTGTTAGAACTGATATTAGAATTGATGCTTTGGGTTATAAGTTCTCTGGAAATGTTAGTATTCTCATAGTTTGCTATATTCTTTGCTAGAAAATTTGCTAGTTTGTGATTTTTGCTGGTAGTTTGTTACTCTTGCCATAAAATTTTTTTCTTCTATGCCTTGGAAGTCTTTTTGGTTTGCATTTTTTGAGGTAGAAATCTGTTGGTCTTTGATTATTTTTGGGTAGGAAATCTGTTTGATATATTTTTGGGTGGAAAGTTAGTGTTTTTTGCCTAGAAAGTCTGATTCTGATTTTTTATGCTAAAAGTCCTGTGGTTTTAGGAGGGTTTTGCTTAGAATGTCTAATAGTCTAGTTCTTAGGATTCGTGAGTTAGTGGGTTAAAATGCCTTTATCTCCTGAGTTTAATGCTTGAAATTTTGTCAGAAATAGGTCAGTCCGCAAGAGTTTTTTGCCCAGAAAGGGTGTTATTTTGGTGTGTACTCTTGAAATTTTTGCATAAAGGTGTGTCAGTTCATTTGTTTTAGGACAAGTGTTGCCTAAAAAGTGTGTCAGTTGGGAGTGTTTTTTGACATTGTGTTAATTCTTGTTTTTTTTTTTTTTTTTTTTTTACTAGAAAGCATATTAGCTTGGGATTGTATTTTGCACTGAAAGTGTACTAGTTTGGAATTTTTTGCTTACAGTGTGTGTGTCTGGAATAAAGTCTGTTGATTCAAGGGAGGCTTTTGTTTTTCCTGGAGATGTTTAGACTGAGTTTACCTAGTGTGTTTGTTTTTGCTGATTTTTTAGTGACAAAGAATTTCTGGCTTAGGTGGTGTCAATTGAGGAGGGAGTCTTGCCTAGAAATTCAGCCAGTTCTGGAGTCTTTTATGCCTAATAGAATTCACAGGAACAGAATTTGAACGTTCTTATGGATTTTTTGGACACAAAGAATTAGTTCAATAACCTAGAAAATGTATAGTTAGTTGCTGTTCTTTCTTGACTAGCAAACAAAAATCGCCAAACTGATTTGACTCCTTTGATAATAGTAGTACCTTTCAGCACTATAACAAATGTAAAAATCTGGTAAAATTACATGGTTTTTAAAGGTTTTTATGACGTGTTATTTAAAGAGATAGGTTAAAAGGCCAACATTTAGAGTATCAGTTATTGAAGCTGGTTTGTCAGCAGTTTAGTATTAGTGTTTTGAAGGCAAGTCTTGATGTTTGATGTCTAGATTAAAAGCAGTAAATTTCCCATAAAGTTTTCCGAACCAGTAGCCGTTTGAAATGGCAATGTTCTGTGGCCCTGTACTGGAGGAGCAATTCAAAGTCGCAGTTTTTGGTGTTTTGTAGCCCTGTTCCAGTCAGTCTGAAACAGTAATCTTAATGTGTAGGTTTGCTCTAGTGAGCAACATGAAATTGCAGTTTTCATGCCCAATTTAATCAGCAATTTTAATTTATAGGCAATATCTAGTCACGTGGCCCTTATCGGGTAAACAAAGCAAACCGGAACTTTTAACGTCTTGTATTTGGTGAGCAACATGAAACTGTTTTAAGTCTTGTAGCCTTGTTCCGGTGATCAATATAAAACAAAAAGTCTCGTGAAAACTGGAAGCTGAAAGATTTGAGAATAGATTTCATATTCAAAACACCCGAGGGAATGTTTCAATCAGGTGCTGGACATTCCTCCCTAATTACTTAGCAATGGGATGAATTTTGTAAGGTACGTCACACAGAACCTAAACTGGCCTGGTGGTCCACGTGTAAGGTGAAGGTTGACGTTAGTCCGACCTGCTGTCCTGCTGGGGGAGGAAGAACGGGGCAGGAGGACATTAGCTTTGCACGTCTCCGACCATTTACCCGACTCAATCACTTACATTGAATGGTGTCGGACCATAAGACGATTTATAAGGCATTTGGGTCACTTGTCTGCTTTTGGAGTGTCTGGATGTGTCTTGGTGTAATTAATTGCTTTTGTTGTTACAAAGAATGGGGGATGACTTGTAATTTTGAAATAAAGTTTATTAACTTTTGTTTGGTTTACTTGTGAAATTCCCGTAATTCTCTTGTTCAGAAAGACATCTGGTAATATAAATGAATATTTTGTTTTGCAAATAAATCTTATAGGCAGTCATGTAAGCTGTTTATGAAAATAGCACCAAATTAAGCATGTAACTTTCAAAAGTTTTGACTAAATTGAATTTAAAGTCACTCGAGGAATTTAAGTTCTGGATTAAATATATTGGTGCTTGTAAAGTTAACAGACCAGCTCAAAAAATGCTGTTTAAATCGGCAATGCAGCTAAATTTTTTTATATAAGCAAAAATGCAAATAACCGCAACACTGATTTTGCAACAAAATTGAAAATCTGCAAAGTTGCTGTAAAAAAAAATTTCATTAACTATGTGCATTTGTATAGTGCTGCCCATTTTACGCGTTCTCTGGTTAAAATATGATCCTCTGATCATGGTAATTGGTGTTTTGTTAAGTTGTGATTAAACGCATTATATCATCAAATTTACGTAGGTAAAGGTTGCCAGGTAAAGGTATTTGAAGGACGAAATCTAATGATCAGTCAATCAAGTGAAAATTGTCAATTTGTTTTAAAAAATTCAACTTAATGGGAGTAATTTGAAACTAACAAAGTTTGAAGTCACTCATATAGGGCTCCTCTTCTGTACATCGAGTGGCGTGTCACTGCAGCATTTTTTCTGACGCAGTTAATTAAGCATTTTGCCGTCAGATTCATTATTAAGTTGCCAAAGCTTGTGGCAAAGTGGAAATCTCAAGGTTTGTAACACGGTTATGAACATGGCACAACACCAATCTTGCCACCAGTATTAACATAGCTATCAAATTTGACGTTTGAAGTGCCATGGAATAGTCTGAAGCCACTGAAATTAAATAAGTTTCGTCAGCTCCGTTTTGAAAAGAAAAATTTTTCTATATAAATGTCTATGGATCAAATAGCCTTATCAATTAATATTTACAAGTAAATTATCCTATAAGATCTTAAGTCAAGAATTCTTTCAGGTACAATCTATGGCAATGGCTCTTACGTTCGTAATATATTTATCTTCGTCCCTTTCGCTTATTGTCCCTCGGTTTTCTATGAGGACTGAATAAGACTCATTTTTATAAGAAGACGTGAGAGAGAGACTCAAGTTCTTGAAATCTCAACGAAAACGGGAAGCAGACTATCGTTATAGAGGAACTGGACTAGGGATTTTTTTTTGCCATTATGCTTAGAGACGAAATTCTGGTGATAAAAATCTACAAGGCTTTCACTCCATCTTTCGTTAGACACCACTTGTCAATCTAGCTTGCCTATGACATCACAGACATAAAGTGAACGTAAGCCAAGACTTGTCTCAGAGTTCCTTTGCCCAACCACCCCTTTGGGCTTCCTGTACATACCGAGTTTCTTTGACATTTGAATGGGTCTAACATTCCTCAGTGCATGAAAAATTTGAACACGTCTGGGAAGCATAAGGGAAGCTTGTAAGGCTTTCCCATCTCAACAATCAACTGCCAGCTTAGGAAACAGCCCTTTGGGTTGGTTTCAAAAATAACCGACTGGCTATACCTGCCGCTGAGGACACTCCCTCTTTCGGGGCATTGCAATGCTGGCTCTAAGGGGTAAAAAAAATTTAAAGTTTTTTTTTTATTGCTACCTTTAACCACCCCAAAATTTGGAATTTATTTTTTGGATTTAAATAAAAGAGTGTCCGGTTATTTGATGGTGTTTATTTCCTCACTTTATAGTTTATACAGACTTATCACCTGACTTCATGTGAAATACAAGGAACCATGTACTTTTCATTGAAAGCAAATGCTTTAGTGGCATCAATAAGTTTCTTGTCAGAAACTTCATATCGTCAGTTTCACCTGATTCTCATGTGTCAGTTTCCAGTGAAAAATATGCAGACTTCTTTCTTCAATTTGTTGTTTTTCGTCACGACAGCTGCTTTGCCATTCTGTGGCATTTTCAAACGACTACTGACTTACAATTTATTGCTGAATATGACTAAGTTGTCGTTATGTCAGCACAGGCTCTTGCTCATAGAGCAGCCTGTAAACTTAAAATCTGGATTTACAGCCTTTTTGTTTCTCCATCACGAGGGAAAGGTATTTAGACCTAAATGATGGTTGGATTAAAAGGATGAACAACTTTTTGAGGTTGAAGCTATACGTACAATATACATTAATGAATACAGGGTAGAACTGTGAATAGTGAAAATGAATATTCTATTATGATACTTGCACAGAATTTACGTGTATATTGTGTGGCTACCTGCAAAAATTTATGTGGATGTTTGATGGAAACTTACAAATATGATAATGTATAACAAAGGCTATATTTGTAACAAGTGTACCTATGATGGTATATAAAAGACAAATATCTAATTAATTATAACTGAACAAGTGTACACATTATATATCAAATTACAAAAATAATATGAGTGTGAATATATACTGCACAGCACACTAGTTACCATTTTTCGTTCGTGTCCTTAGGTACACGAGATGTTAACCTGTTCTTCCCTGGAGCTCTCTTGACGGGGTGGTGCGTTTGGCATTTGGGGGCAAGCTGTCTGGTCACCTTTTGCTAGCATATACCTCTATCTACTGGAGGGGAGTATGTGACCCAACTCTTGCTGCATGTTAGTTGGTCTCCGAATGGCAGTGATTACCACTTCCAATTTTAAAAGGCAGCCTTAGTTGTTTTCCTTATGAATGATCTGGGTGCCTTTGAGCAGTTCTTGTAGGGATGGCTTCCTTTCGTAGGTATCTGCAGTATAGAATATTGATGTATGGCCCCTTTGTTTTTATGGGCCATCATATACAGTACTCCAAAGGCTTGTGGTAGTGTCTCTGATGTAGTTTTTGTGTTGTGAGGTTTACACATCTCTAGGCATGTGAATTTATATATTACATTAGTGCATAAATCATTTGGTACAATGGGAGCAGTGCTGGTTTCCATTACTAGGGCTGTCCAGGCTAGATTTACTATATATCCTTAGGTTTATCTTCTGGTAAGAAGCTTTTGGTGTTATGCCTCTGGTAATGATCCGTTGTACTATGAGCCATTCTTCCTTTACGCAAACCCATAATGAAGGCAATGATAAATAACCAGGCTTTCCTTTTTGTAATTGTTATAATTTGGTAACAATTTGTCAGTTTTCATTTTGAACGCAGTTTTGTTAATATGGTCTGTACATCTGTTGTTTGTTATTCGGTCAAGGCCACTATTTATATGATGCACAGTGGGTGAGTGCTCTTTTGACATAGGCACTCACTTCTGACTTTTTATAGGCAACTGGGCATCTTCTTGTGCATTAAAACAACTGCCAGCACTTATTGGTGTGTATATAAAGTAGCCCTGAATTGTCCTCCTTGTTGTTTCAGTGAAGCATCAAGAAACAGCAAGATCTTCTGCTGGCTATGCTCTGTGGTGAAATTAAGCACCAAGTGTTTTTTACGGGAGCTGCTAATTTCCTGGCATCATTAGTTTCTTTTATAGTAACAAAGATATTGTTGCTGTATCACCCTTAGATCTTAAGCTTTCAGTGTTCTGAGAAGGTCCTCTCTTTAATAGTATTCATGAGCATGTAAAAAAAGAGCCCTAGTTATCCCATGCCACAACATCTAGCTAGTATAGTTCCCCTCCATATCACCTTCTCCATATCAGATATCCTCATGTATGCAAGGCAGATCATTATTAGACTTATATACAAAATCAAGGATGATGTTGATCATTTCTTTAATGGGAATGTTTGTAAATAAGCTTTCCACATCAAGTGAGGTGATGTTATCTTTAGGTCCCTTTTCATGTAGGAGGATGGTAAACTCTACTGTTGATTTCAGAGTATGCACCAGGTAAGGGGCAACTTTGGTCTTGGTTGCTGCTATGGGTTAGTAAAAAACCACAAACCTGGCAACCTCCCTTAGGCCCATCATCTCTTCAACGACATCCCAAACAAATGATTTGTTAGTGCCTTACATACCAGGTACAAACTCTGAAATAAGTAGTAGGGTTCAACGATCTTTGATGTGAGAAGGGGCCTGAAGATTACATCATCTCACTCACTGTGGTAAGCCTATTTAAGAACATTCCCGCTGAAGAAAACCTTGCAATTTATTGATATCCCAGTTAAATAGCAAAAAAATGCAATTCAAAGCTACTGTATTGCTAGCAGAAAACCTTGCAATTTATTGATATCCCAGTTAAATAGCAAAGAAAGGCAATTCAAAGCTCCTGTATAGCCAGCAGAAAACCTTGTAATTTATTGATATCCCAGTTAAATAGCAAAGAAAGGAAATTCAAAGCTACTGTATAGCCAGCAGAAAACCTTGCAATTTATTGATATCACAGTTAAATAGCAAAGAAATGCAATTCAAAGCTACTGTATTGCTAGCAGAAAACCTTGCAATTTCTTGATATCCCAGTTAAATAGCAAAGAAAGGAAATTCAAAGCTCCTGTATAGCCAGCAGAAAACCTTGCAATTTATTGATATCCCAGTTAAATAGCAAAGAAATGCAATTCAAAGCTACTGTATTGCTAGCAGAAAACCTTGCAATTTCTTGATATCCCAGTTAAATAGCAAAGAAAGGCAATTCAAAGCTCCTGTATAGCCAGCAGAAAACCTTGCAATTTATTGATATCCCAGTTAAATAGCAAAGAAATGCAATTCAAAGCTACTGTATTGCTACCAGAAAACCTTGCAATTTCTTGATATCCCAGTTAAATAGCAAAGAAATCCAATTCAAAGCTCCTGTATAGCCAGCAGAAAACCTTGCAATTTATTGATATCCCAGTTAAATAGCAAAGAAATGCAATTCAAAGCTACTGTATTGCTAGCAGAAAATCTTGCAATTTATTGATATCACAGTTAAAAAGCAAAGAAAGGCAATTCAAAGCTCCTGTATAGCCAGCAGAAAACCTTGCAATTTATTGATATCCCAGTTAAATAACAAAGAAATGCAATTCAAAGCTACTGTATTGCTAGCAGAAAATCTTGCAATTTATTGATATCCCAGTTAAATAGCAAAGAAATGCAATTCAAAGCTACTGTATTGCTAGCAGAAAACCTTGCAATTTCTTGATATCCCAGTTAAATAGCAAAGAAATGCAATTCAAAGGTCCTATATAGCCAGCAGAAAACCTTGCAATTTATTGATATCCCAGTTAAATAGCAAAGAAATGCAATTCAAAGCTACTGTATTGCTAGCAGAAAACCTTGCAATTTCTTGATATCCCAGTTAAATAGCAAAGAAATGCAAAAAGCTACTGTATTGTTAGCAGAAAACCTTGCAATTTATTGATATCCCAGTTAAATAGCAAAGAAATGCAATTCAAAGCTACTGTATTGCTAGTAGCAGAAAACCTTGCAATTTCTTGATATCCCAGTTAAATAGCAAAGAAAGGCAATTCAAAGCTCCTGAAAACCTTGCTAAACAATTTTATTGAATTTATTGATATCCCAGTTAAATAGCAAAGAAAGGAAATGCACTGTATAGCAAAGCTACTGTATTGCTAGCAGAAAACCCTTGCAATTTCTTGATATCCCAGTTAAATAGCAAAGAAAGGCAATTCAAAGCTCCTGTATAGCCAGCAGAAAACCTTGCAATTTATTGATATCCCAGTTAAATAGCAAAGAAATGCAATTCAAAGCTACTGTATTGCTAGCAGAAAACCTTGCAATTTATTGATATCCCAGTTAAATAGCAAAGAAAGGCAATTCAAAGCTCCTGTATAGCCAGCAGAAAACCTTGCAATTTATTGATATCCCAGTTAAATAGCAAAGAAATGCAATTCAAAGCTACTGTATTGCAGAAAATCTTGCAGATATCAGAAAACAAAGCTACTGTATTGCTTAAATAGCAGAAAACCTTTATTGATATCCCAGTTAAATAGCAAAGAAAGGCAATTCAAAGCTCCTGTATAGCCAGCAGAAAACCTTGCAATTTATTGATATCCCAGTTAAATAGCAAAGAAAGGCAATTCAAAGCTCCTGTATAGCTGCATTTATTGATATCCCAGTTAAATAGCAAAGAAAGGCAGAAAAAAATCTTGCAATTTATTGATATCCCAGTTAAATAGCAAAGAAATGCAATTCAAAGCTACTGTATTGCTAGCAGAAAACCTTGCAATTTCTTGATATCCCAGTTAAATAGCAAAGAAAGGCAATTCAAAGCTACTGTATAGCCAGCAGAAAACCTTGCAATTTATTGATATCCCAGTTAAATAGCAAAGAAAGGCAAAGCTACTGTATTGCTAAGAAAACCTTGCAATTTCTTGATATCCCAGTTAAATAGCAAAGAAAGGCAATTCAAAGCAGATCCCAGTTAAATAGCAAAGAAATGCAATTCAAAGCTACTGCATTGCTAGCAGAAAATCTTGCACTTTATTGATATCCCAGTTAAATAGCAAAGAAAGGCAATTCAAAGCTACTGTATTGCTAGCAGAAAATCTTGCAATTTATTGATATCCCAGTTAAATAGCAAAGAAATGCAATTCAAAGCTACTGTATTGCTAGCAGAAAACCTTGCAATTTCTTGATATCCCAGTTAAATAGCAAAGAAAGGCAATTTATTGATATATCCCAGTTAAATAGCAAAGAAAGGCAATTCAAAGCTACTGTAATTTATTGATATCCCAGTTAAATAGCAAAGAAAACCTGTATTGCTAGCAGAAAACCTTTTTTTGATATCCCAGTTAAATAGCAAAGAAAGGCAATTCAAAGCTACTGTATAGCCAGCAGAAAACCTTGCAATTTATTGATATCCCAGTTAAATAGCAAAGAAATGCAATTCAAAGCTACTGCATTGCAGCAGAAAACTTGCAATTTATTGATATCCCAGTTAAATAGCAAAGAAATGCAATTCAAAGCTCCTGTATAGCCAGCAGAAAACCTTGCAATTTATTGATATCCCAGTTAAATAGCAAAGAAATGCAATTCAAAGCTACTGTATTGCTAGCAGAAAACCTTGCAATTTCTTGATATCCCAGTTAAATAGCAAAGAAATGCAATTCAAAGCTACTGTATTGCTAGCAGAAAACCTTGCAATTTATTGATATCCCAGTTAAATAGCAAAGAAATGCAATTCAAAGCTACTGTATTGTTAAATAGCAAAGAAAAATCAAAGCTTGCATAGCCAGCAGAAAACCTTTTATTGATTGATATCCAGTTAAATAGCAAAGAAAGGCAATTCAAAGCTACTGTATTGCTAGCAGAAAATCTTGCAATTTATTGATATCCCAGTTAAATAGCAAAGAAATGCAATTCAAAGCTACTGTATTGCTACCAGAAAACCTTGCAATTTCTTGATATCCCAGTTAAATAGCAAAGAAAGGCAATTCAAAGCTCCTGTATAGCCAGCAGAAACCTTGCAAATTGATATCCTGTAATAGCCAAAGAAATGCACCTGTACTGCAATTTCTTGATATCCCAGTTAAAAGAGGCAATTCAAGGAAAACCTGCAATTGATATCAAAGCTACTGCTATTTGCTAGCAGAAAACCTTGCAATTTATTGATATCCCAGTTAAATAGCAAAGAAAGGCAATTCAAAGCTACTGTATTGTTAGCAGAAAATCTGTATTGAGTTAAATAGCAAAGAAATGCAATTCAAAGCTACAGAAAAACCTTGCAATTTATTGATATCCCAGTTAAATAGCAAAGAAAGGCAATTCAAAGCTCCTGTAGGCAATTTATTGATATCCCAGTTAAAAAAAAGAAATGCAATTCAAAGCTACTGCATTGCTAGCAGAAAACCTTGCAATTTATTGATATCCCAGTTAAATAGCAAAGAAAGGCAATTCAAAGCTACTGTATAGCCAGCAGAAAACCTTGCAATTTATTGATATCCCAGTTAAATAGCAAAGAAATATTGATATCCTTGCAATTTCTTGATATCCCAGTTAAATAGCAAAGAAATGCAATTCAAAGCTACTGTATTGCCAGCAGAAAACCTTGCAATTTATTGATATCCCAGTTAAATAGCAAAGAAATGCAATTCAAAGCTACTGTATTGCTAGCAGAAAACCTTGCAATTTCTTGATATCCCAGTTAAATAGAAAAAATGCAATTCAAAGCTACTGTATTTTGCAATTTATTGATATCCCAGTTAAATAGCAAAGAAATGCAATTCAAAGCTACTGTATTGCTAGCAGAAAACCTTGCAATTTCTTGATATCCCAGTTAAATAGCAAAGAAATGCAATTCAAAAACCTGCTTGATATCCCAGCCAGCAGAAAACCTTTTATTGATATCCCAGTTAAATAGCAAAGAAATGCAATTCAAAGCTACTGTATTCAAAGCTACTGCATGCTAGCAGAAAACCTTGCAATTTCTTGATATCCCAGTTAAAAAACCTTGCAATTTATTGAAAGGCAAAGAAATGCAATAGCAAAGAAATGCAATTTATTGATATCCAAAATAGCAAAAATAGAAAATGCAATTCAAAGCTACTGTATTGCTAGCAGAAAACCTTGCAATTTATTGATATCCCAGTTAAATAGCAAAGAAAGAAAAGCTCCTGCAAGAAAAACCTTGCAAATATCCCAGTCCAATTCAGTTAAATATCCCAGTTAAATAGCAAAGAAAGGCAATTCAAAGCTAGCTAAAAAAACCTTGCAATTTATTGATATCCCAGTTAAATAGCAAAGAAATGCAATTCAAAGCTACTGTATTGCTAGCAGAAAACCTTGCAATTTATTGATATCCCAGTTAAATAGCAAAGAAAAGGCAATTCAAAGCTCCTGTATTGCCAGCAGAAAACCTTGCAATTTATTGATATCCCAGTTAAATAGCAAAGAAATGCAATTCAAAGCTACTGTATTGCTAGCAGAAAACCTTGCAATTTCTTGATATCCCAGTTAAATAGCAAAGAAAAGGCAAGGCAATATAGCCAGCAGAAAACCTTGCAATTTATTGATATCCCAGTTAAATAAGCTCCCCAAAATAGTGCAATAAAGCTACTGTATAGCAGAAAACCTTGCAATTTATTGATATCCCAGTTAAATAGCAAAGAAATGCAAAGAAAAATGCAATTCAATTTATTGATATCCCAGTTAAATAGCTGCAATTGCAAAGCTGCTATTTAAATAGCAGAAAACCTTGCAATTTCTTGATATCCCAGTTAAATAGCAAAGAAAGGCAATTCAAAGCTACTCAAAGCCTTGCCCCAGTATAGCCAGCAGAAAACCTTGCAATTTATTGATATCCCAGTTAAATAGCAAAGAAATGCAATTCAAAGCTACTGTATTGCATTGCAATATTGATATCCCAGAAAATCAAAGAAAACCTTGCACTTTAGCCAGCAGAAAACCTTGATATCCCAGTTAAATAGCAAAGAAAGGCAATTCAAAGCTACTGTATTGCTAGCAGAAAATCTTGCAATTTATTGATATCCCAGTTAAATAGCAAAGAAATGCAATTCAAAGCTACTGTATTGCTAGCAGAAAACCTTGCAATTTTGATATCCCAGTTAAATAGCAAAATAGCAAAGAAATGCAATCAAAGCTTGATATATCCCAGTTAAATAGCAAAGAAAGGCAATTCAAAGCTCCTGTATAGCCAGCAGAAAACCTTGCAATTTATTGATATCCCAGTTAAATAGCAAAGAAATGCAATTCAAAGCTACTGCATTGCTAGCAGAAAACCTTGCAATTTATTGATATCCCAGTTAAATAGCAAAGAAATGCAATTCAAAGCTCCTGTATAGCCAGCAGAAAACCTTGCAATTTATAGATATCCCAGTTAAATAGCAAAAAAAAGGCAATTCAAAGCTACTGTATTGCTAGCAGAAAATCTTGCAATTTATTGAAATCTTGCAATTTATTGATATCCCAGTTAAATAGCAAAGAAATGCAATTCAAAGCTACTGTATTGCTAGCAGAAAACCTTGCAATTTCTTGATATCCCAGTTAAATAGCAAAGAAAGGCAATTCAAAGCTCCTGTATAGCCAGCAGAAAACCTTGCAATTTATTGATATCCCAGTTAAATAGCAAAGAAATGTAATTCAAAGCTACTGTATTGCTAGCAGAAAACCTTGCAATTTATTGATATCCCAGTTAAATAGCAATGAAAGGCAATTCAAAGCTCCTGTATAGCCAGCAGAAAACCTTGCAATTTTTTGATATCCCAGTTAAATAGCAAAGAAATGCAATTCAAAGCTACTGTATTGCTAGCAGAAAACCTTGCAATTTATTGATATCACAGTTAAATAGCAAACAAAGGCAATTCAAAGCTCCTGTATAGCCAGCAGAAAACCTTGCAATTTATTGATATCCCAGTTAAATAGCAAAGAAAGGCAATTCAAAGCTACTGTATTGCTAGCAGAAAATCTTGCAAATTCTTGATATCCCAGTTAAATAGCAAAGAAAGGCAATTCAAAGCCCCTGTATAGCCAGCAGAAACCCTTGCAATTTCTTGATATCCCAATAGCAAAGAAAGGCAATTCAAAACTACACTATATACAACAGCAAAAAACAGTGGCCATTGCTCTAATGCAAAGGAAGAGTGCCTAGATGCCTATAAAAAGTCAGTAGTGAGCATGCATGTCAAAAGAATACTCACCCACTGCAATTCTTGGAGTGATTTAAATAATGAACTTGACTGAATTTGCCAATTATTAACAAACAACAGATATACTGTGCAGACCATATTATCAAAAATAAAATTGACAAATTTTACCCATCTATTATGAAAATTAAATAGCAGAGCCAGGTTATTTATCATCACTAGCATAACAGGTTTGCATATAAGGAGAGGTGCCACACCCTACAATGGATCATTAATAACACCAACAGCCTCTTACCAGAAAATAAGCCTGAAGATCTATTGTAAACCTAACCTGGTAGTAGCTCTAGTAATGAAAAACAGCACTGCTCCTGTTGGATCAAAAGGAGATACTGTATGCACAAATGTAATGTATAAATTCACATGCCCAATGGAGATATGTAAATCTCACAATGGAATCTCCATAAGACACACTATTACAACACTCTAGAGGTACTGTATATGCTACCCATAGGCCATTCATCAACAATTTATAGACACCCATGATGTGAAGCCATCCCTACGAGAACTAGCGTAACTGAAAGCATCCAAATCATTGATAAAGAAAACAACTAGGGCTACCAATTAATAGTGGCAGCAGTAATATTCAGCAAGAATTAGATTACATACTCCCTTCTAGTAGAAAGAGGAATACACAAGCAAGCAGGGACAGACAGCATGCCTCCGAATACCAGACACACCACACCCATCAATAAACATGAGAGCTCCCAGGGAAGCACAAGTAACATCTCGCATGTCCCTGAGGCCTCGCCCAACACGATCCAACTAGTGGGTGATCTCTGACTAAGTTCTTTCAGATATGTTATATATACACACATACATATGATTTTTACAAATATAATATATGTATACACATTTAAATTTTTTTTTATAAATAATTAGACATTAGTATTTTATGCACCATCACAAGTACACTTATTATAAATATAACGTTCATCATAAATTAACAATTTTGTAAGTTCCCTCAAACAGGCACATATACATTTTTATAGAATACTGACAAGTTTTCACATAAATTTTATGCAAATTGTATTGCAATATGAAGATTCATTTTCATTATACATTCACAATTCTATCCTGCATCCCATATATGCATGTTGTACCTATAGCTTTAACCCCAAAAATGGGTTATCTTTCAATCCCTTGACCAATCACTGTTTAGGTCTAAGTACTTTTCCCTCCTCAAGGAGAAACAAAAAGGTTGTAAATCCAGACTAAGTTTACAGGCTTTCCATGAGCAAGAGCCTGTGCTGGCATAATGACAGCTAAATCATAAACTACAATAAATTGTAAGTCAGTAGCCACTTGAAAATACTACAGATTGCCAAAACAGCAGTCATGACAAAAACAATACATGGAAGAAAGAAGTCTACATATTTTTCACTGGAAACTGACACACGAGAATTGGAAAACACTCGGACGTTATGAAGTTTCCTGCAAGAATCTTACTGATGCTACTAAAGCAATTGCTTCCAATGAAAATTGTTTAAAAGAAAAATTAAGCTCTTGATGTATAATGAGTTTCTATGCAAGATGGCAGCAATCTCTGCTGGTGGGGGTGTAGGTGGTGTTGCAGCTTCTGCAGGTGCTCTTTGTTCTTCATCAAGCTTGTTCTCTGCTGGTGGTGAGAGACAACAGACTGACACTATGACCTCCCTTCCATCTGTGTGTGGCACTTTGTCATATAGAGGGTTTGCATGGAGCAGTGTTATTCTAGGAATGGCTCATACTTAGATGTTATCACAGCCTTCCTCAACAGTACTCTTTTTTCTGAGGTTGCAGCCATAATGGGAGTGCTTGTCCAATGCCTTTTGTGGGATTCATGTAGCATTTGATTAGCAGCCCCACACAACATGGATCTAAGACTGACTCCTACTCCATGCTCATGTAGAAATTGTTGGTATGTGAAAAGAGGTGAAGGCTGCACCACAGTCTGGGTGGATGTATTCTGGCAACTCAAAGATACAGAAAAGAGAAGACAGGCACTCAACAGTCCTTCAGAGGTCTTGTCTTATGCAGGGAGGGCAAATACTGTATATGAGTAAATCAGCTACACTCATCTACCATAGTAAGGATGTAGCAGATCCTGCTTTATCTGGCTGGAAGTGGTTCTTTGAAGTCAATGGAGTCTCTCAAAAGAGTGAGCAGCTTTGATTAATGTTCCACTCTGCTTGATAAATTGCAGCTTCACTTCAGAGCATGTAATACTTTGGGATTATTAACTTGACATCTCTCAATGAGAATGGCCAGTTCCGGCTAGCAATGCACTCTGTGCCACATTTGTCTCATACCAGTGTAGACATAGCAGTTTACCTTTCCAGTAGCTGCAGATATGTTGTGAGGTCCCTGATACAATGTGGAAGCCAGGACGTTACGAGATATCAGACCTGAAGCAGTATAGTTCAGATTGCCAACAGAGGATTTTTTTGTTCTGCACTGATTGTTGATCAGTAATTAGTTGAAAGTGTCTGCCAAACAAAAATTGATGCCACTTGTGCAGTACCTTTACAGTAACAAATGCCTCTTGTTTGACAACAGAAAGATGTTCTACAGAAGCAAGCGATTGTGAGAAGAAGACATCCTGGTCTGCCGTTCTGTGCAGCTTGACAATTGCCCGAAGCAATTTTAGCTTGTCTGGATTTAAACCAGGATATATTGCTTCAATATATGCCTTGAAGTTGGAACTCCACATATCCCATTCATCTGGTGCTGTTGACAACTCTGGGTCAATGTCAAGGGTGCCTCGACTCAAGAACTTATCCGTGGTCTTCAACTTGGCTTATCTTGAGATGTTCAGGTGTTCAGTTAATTAGTAAACTATAATGTACAGCGAAACATCTTCAGGTGTCTTCCACATTATACAGAACTGAAATAGAAAGAACAGCACATTACTACTTATTACATAATAGTGCGAGACACAAAACACAGTCAATAGCATAACAACTTTCATCACAGTTATGTCACAACTTATGTCATCAATAACATAAAAATCAGTTGTAGACATAAGACAACATTAACATACATTCCTGTCATGTCCATTCGTCATTTACTAGTACCTGTATTTTTAAACTTGACTTTTTAATACCCTATTCTATTGGACCACTCTATCAATATTCCCAATAAGGTACTCACAAATCTTTCACTTTGGCTTTAATACAACTTTCTCTGTTATCACAGCACTCAGAAATGGACTTCTTTCTAGCCTTTTATTTATCTTTTTTACTAACTCTTGAGTGCTTTCATACAGGCCATAAAGTACTGCTTTCACCAAAATTTAATCACCCATTCAAGAAACTTTTCCTTTTACTTTTTAATACTTTTACATACCCCTTCTATGAGTCATCTATGACTTTTGTATAGTTTATCTATTTTCTTATGTCTTTGAATCTGATATTATTTTACCTACATGTATTTTGTATCTCATTACGTTTAGATTGAAACATCTAATGACTCACAACTCTACTGCAGAGACAGGCAGATGATAGGCAGACAGAGAGAAAATGAGAGATTCTTTACTAGCAGGCATTTATCACAAACTGCAATGAAATGTAACAGACAAAGATGACAGATGAAAAAGTCTTTATCAAACAGTGTTTTAACACACTACCAGAGTAGATGGAAAGAGATGGTGACTTACAAGCTAACAAAATTTCCTAACTACAAAAATCTCTTAGTTTTACAAATGCTTTTTTTTTTTTTGCTGGTCTTAGCAGCAAATTAAAATCAACTCTTGACTTCCAAATGAACTTGTCATCAGCTGCCTCAAACTCTTTGTCAAAGAGACCCACCCCTTCTTGCTGCTAGCACCTGCAGCTCAAGCTACTTTCCTTAGACAAGAAGAAGGAAAGAGGAACATGAGTCCCTCGAACAGAAATCTTTTATGCGTTGCTTCAGTTTCAGAATAGTTATTAATACATGAGGTGGTCAGAGTGAACTTTCACCTGTGATTCAGCAGGTGATAGATAAGGTTTACCTAAGTTACAAAGAATTAGGGTACTTTTAACAAACCTGCTATCAATTAGGGGAATATCTCAAGAACATCAAAGCTGGTCAAGCAATCCATGTATTCCTCTTTCGAGGCACCATACAGAGAAAACAATGGCTTTATATAGTACAAATAAAAAAAAAAGTCAATTCATTACTATCTGCAGGAACATGGAAAGGACTAAGACACTATAAGCCATTAACTATACTGATGATGGTTAGACTGCACTAGCAATTGCCATATGAACAAACTTGACACCTACCTGGCAAATTGCACAAGCAACTGTATATGCACCTCCAGATTCAAGTGGGTGATGTCTAACAGCCAAAGTAAAAAGACAGCAGAGTTAGACCTACATGTTCCACCACTATCACATAAACACATAAATGTTTCAAACATGATTGAAAGCATGGTTTTTATCTCAAAAATGGCTTAAAAAAGTGTGAGTTTTGCTCTAGAACATAACCTTGTTGTATGAATAGATTCTTTACAAAAGACTGTGGTCTAGCAACAATGACTATGCAAAAAATGAGCTATACTGACTTAAACCCTCCAACATCATTAAAGTTGTTTGGACAAGACAAAGTATATGATTGGAAAACAGCTAATGGTACCATACAGCTGTATCCTTTGACTAGATATAAAATTCTTGGTAAGGAAGCCTGAGGACAGGACCTAAATAATGGGCTCTGTCTCTGGGGAGAGTAACTGCAGGTGGACTCCTATCCTCAGTAAAGCGGTCATGAAACTCAGACTCCAAGGTTAGGTGCCTATGAGTCTCCCTTGCCAGGTTTATAAGAGCCACTTACTTGAATACTCAACTACAGGACAAGGCTTGAAACATTCCAAAGTCTTAAGCTCCTCTATCTAAATTCCAGAGATGGTTGCTAACACTTTCTGCTCTCAATTCACTAACAAGTAGGGTTACTTTGAATTTCTCATATCTTGAAACTGTCCTCAAGCCCTAGCAAAGTCTAAGAAATTCCTGAGATTGTGAAGCCTTAGCTGTATTACAAATTCTACTCTACAATACCTAGACAATATACAGCCACTGTAATAATGTGCAATGCCTCAGATGATGCTGTTTCAGCTATTTTGATCAACCAGAAGACTAGTACAGTAACAAAAGTGGTGAAGATAAGTGGCTGTTGCTCAGTTATCTTTGCCTTATCGCAGTTGGTTGTGGATGACTTGCAAACCTTTCCTCATCACCAGTAGCCTGTTATGTCACTCAAATTTGTTTCACAAAACTGGATATGACAGAGATCTAGGGGATCCTAGACTGCCAGGTTTCCAAGGAAGCCTGAGTTTGCTAAGCCTAGGTCCATCTCAAAATATCAGGCCTTAATCTTGCATAAATGGACCAATGGTTACATCCAGGCCATTAACAAATTTTCACTTGTGGAACTTGCTCACTCTTACTAGATGACTGGGTTTGAACCAAAACCAATGAAATTCCAAGCACAAACAAGGTAGACGATGGGCAGATTCATGGTGTTTACCCTTGTATATATGCCACTTACATTGCTCAAGTCGAAATTGGTCTCGTCTTGCGGGCTGGCCAAAAGGAATGCTAACCATGTGAATGTGTCTGTACTTCTTCCATCAAGCACAGCAGCATTTTAGCAAATTAAAAGATCCATATTGAATAATTATTAAATGTTTTCTTATATGACAATTATAGAGAGAGTGTAATCCTTGAAAATTGTATTTGTGTTGTGAAACAAATGTTGAGTTTCCCCTTATATTTGGTGAGGCATACTTTTCCCCCATCCCCTGTGCCTTTTGGCCCAACCGCTGTGCCTTGTCGTGTTTATACCTTCTATTTTTGTAATTTATTGCCACTTTGCTGCTGAAACTGTGATTTGTAGTTTTAATATTACTGAGTGTCTTGTCTGTACCATTATTGTGAATTTTTGAATTAAATGAGATACGTAAAAAAGAACTGTGGGACCTGCGTGCTCCCCAAGCCGTTTTTGAATCTTTGTAATTCCTTTCTCCTGTGTTATGTGAGATTTTGAGGAGATAATGTCTCAAACTGAGGGGCTCATGGCCCAAATACTACATGGTGCCCAGACCACGGAAGAAGAACAAAGTGAGGACGAATTTCACGGTTTACAGACAATTCGACAGAGATAGAAGAACTTACACTGGCGTGACTGAGGGGGGAGACATAGCTGGTTTGTGCTGTGGAAAATTTAAGTGGTGCCCAGAAAGGCGAGCCTTCATGACATGAAATGATAAACCTAGTCAACTTTTACGGCTCCAAGAAGGCCTATTGGGAAGAAATAAATCAAAGGGTGCAATGCATGTTCAAGAATCCTGAAGAAGTTAAAAGAGGAGTACATGAGGCCAACACTTTTCTCCAAGAGGTAGGAAAAATCCACGTTACCACAGCGGAAACCCTAGAAAGGCTAGGTAAGGACAGACTTGTGCTTTCTAATAAGGCTAGTGAGGGCAGTGTAGTTTCTGCTAGTGAGGTTAGTCTTGAGGCACATAGCATACAATTGACTAAGCTTCAACTGGTTAAATATGGTGGGAAAACAACAGAGTGGAGGCCATTTTCGGACCAATTCAAGGCTATTGTTGATGACAAATCTATGCCTCTTGTCTCCAAATTTATGTACCTGCACTCTGTATTGGAAGGTGAGGCAAAGTGTGTGACACAGGGCCTAACCCAGACAGCAGATCATTACAAAATAGCCTGCCAGCTGTTAGAAGAGAGGTATGGAGACCCTGATGAAATCATCAGGGGCCCACATTCAGGGCCTTATGCAACTCGCCTTGTCTAGGAAATCGAAGTCTGATAACCAAATCACAGCGTTGTGGAAATTACAAGACGAGTTAGTAGGCCACATCCGCAGTTTAGAGGCTCTTGGAGTTGGAGGGGACCAGTATGGGTGGGTATTGGTACCCATGATCTTGTCCCTGCTTCCCCATGAGATGTGGTTGGATTGGTCTCACAGTGGACGTAAAGGAGGAGACCTGGGGGGGGTGCTGATTTTCTGTAACGAGAAGTTGAAGGGCGCGAAAAGCAGAGGCTCTTAAGGGGCTGAATCACAGAAAAATCGAGGATCCCGGCATCGAAAAAAGGCTGAAAAAGCTCAGCCAGGGTTCAGCCCCTGCCCTTCAGACATCTTCAGAAGAAAGTGCTTCAAAGCTGCAGTGTGCATTCTGTAGAAAATTACATCCCAATGAAAAGTGTTATGGTGTAGGGAAGCTCTCAATTCAAGAGAGAGAAGAGGCCATTCGAGAGAAACTGCTGTGTTTTACGTGCCTAGCCAGTGGTCACTATGCAAAAGGTTGCTGAGCCAAGTGTTCTAGGTGCAAGGGTGGCAATCACCCCGCCCTTGTATGTCGGAAGTCTGATGACAGAACCTCTGTAACACCCACTGATAAAACCCCTGAAGTGGAGAAAGTGCAGGGGGAGAGTGATTCTGTTACACATTGTGGGGGTAGCACCTTATGAGTCAAGGGCTGGGGTTATTAAGAAGTGCTGTGTATTACAAACTGCAAGAATAAAAATAGCAGGCCATCAGGGTATCACCTTGGCCACTGTAATGTTTGATATTAGATCAGATCGGTCCTACATTTCACAGGAATTGGTACAAAGAGTCAACCCTAAGTGGCTGTCCTCTGAGTATTTATCATTTTCTGCCTTTGGTGGGGGGTAAGGTCTCCAAGACAGATTTATGCAATATCTATGAGGTTATGAGTTTGGGGGCAAATAACCACAGATATAGTTTTAAGGTTGCAGAGATTAATGTAATTTGTGCCCCTTTATGTAGGACCAAGATGGACCCAAAGTGCTTAGAGCCTTTTGCACATCTTAATCTAGCTAATGAGTATGGATCCAACCAAAAAATAGATGATATGTTGATTGGACTACATCTGTATAGTATTGGATACTGATGATTCCTAACAACGTTATATGTCATGAGGGGCTTATGGCCCAGGAGACTATTTTTGGTAGGTCCGAAGGTAATTGTGGTGCATGTGCACAAATGTTAGTAATTGATATTCTACAGGAGAATAGTTTGAGTAATTTTTGGGATTTAGAATCTGTAGGCATTCAGGCCCAAGAAACACAGTCTGGGGCCCTTAAGCCCGACCCTATTATGGTTCAATTTGAGAATTTGGTAAGTTATAAGGAGGGCCATTATGAAGTGGCCCTTCAGTGGAAATCTGAGTCTGTAAAGTCATAGTTACTTAACAATGAACACCAGGCCTTGAGAAGGTTGGAGGTTGAGTTGTAAGTTAGGTAGGGACCCTTGTCTTCAGGAACAATATTATAAGGTGTTTAAGGAGTATGAAAGAGAGGGCATAATAGAAGAAATCCCACCCCATCAGTTTAAGGGTGGGTATCCTGTATTCTATTTGCCACATCGCCCAGTGGTGCGAGAGGCAAGCCTCACCATCAAAATAAGGCCTGTTTTTGACGGGTCAGCACATGGCAGCAATGGGGTGTCCCTAAATGACTGTTTAGAGGTGGTCCTTCCCTCAACCCTGATTTAGGAGAGGTTTTATCGAGATTTAGAAGGTGGAGGGTGGCCTGGGATGAACTATTACCTAAGGCTATGCAAGGCAGAGTTAAGTTGTGGGTTGTAGGATTTTCTGTGCTTGAATCATTGAGAATTAATCATTACTTACTTTCAGAGTTACCCTGGAGAGATCTTCCTGACAACTCCATGCCTTTGGTGATGCCTCAGAAAGGGTTTATGGTGCTTGTACATATGTGAGAGTGCCTGACAAAGGTAATTTTAAGGTATCGCTGGTTGCTGCACGAGGTAAGGTAGCCCCTATAAAGAAAGTTTCCCTTCCTAGGCTTGAATTACTTGGTGCCCTATTGTGTGCTAGACTTATTGTATTTGTGAAGTCCACATTGCGACTGGTCCAGGAGGTTTCTATTCAATGCTGGACTGATTTCATGGTTGCCCTAGCTTGGATTAAGGAAGAACCAAACCGATGGAAAACCTCTGTGGCTAACAGAGTTGTGAAAAATTCAAGGGTTGACCCCTCCTTCTTGTTGGCAACAGTGTCCTGGCAAAGACAACCCAGCAGATCTGATATCTAGAGGTGTTTATGCGGAACAACTCACGCAGTCTGATGTTTGGTTAGTGGGTCCTCCTTGGCTTTGCACATCATCTCTCCCACTTCAGGAAGACTCGAGAGAGGGGGGTTCCCCCCAGAAGAGCAACGTGAAGCTGACACTGTTTGTGTTGCAGTTGAGTCTGATCAGCCCTTCTTTGAATTCTCTCGATGGAGCTCCTTTCCGAAGGCACTCAATGTTGTAGATTGGGTGTTAAGATTTGTTGGCAATTGTAGAGCTTCCTCCCTTAAAATTGGTGGTCCCTTCACTTATGGGGAGAATTAACAAAAGCCAAGGTAAAACTGCTTTACTTTGCTCAAAGTGAGGCCTTTACAAGAGAAGTAAACACTCTGACTAGGTCTCAGCCCCTCCCAAAGGGGTCCTCCTTGATCAAACTCAATCCTTATCGAGATGAGGATGGTTTACCGAGAATAAAGGGGTGCTTAGAGAATGCTGAATTGAATTTTGAGAGTAAGCACCCTATCATTATTCCTGGTACTCACATTGCTTTGTTGTTGGTTTGTTTCCATCATAAGTTACGTAAACATGCTGGTGTTGCTACACTTGTTCCCCTTTACGAAACAGTTATTGGATTATTTGTCTTCATCAGGTTGCAGAGGGTTTGCAGAGAATGTGTTGCTTGTTGTCGTGAAGCCATGGCCTGTTCTCGGCCTGTGGTTCCCCTTCCTGGGTTAAGAGTTAAATCTGCCCCTCCTTTCACTGTTACAGGTCTAGACTTTGCTGGTCCCTTGTTTTGAGTTGATTTTCCTTCCAAGAAGTTGTATATTCTTCTTTTTACCTGTGCTGTTGTTCGAGCTGTCCACCTTGAGCTTACCGAGTCCCTTTCGGTTGCTGACTGCAATTTGGCAATTCGACAGTTCTTGGCTAGACGTGATGTCCCTTCAGTGTTCTGCTCGGACAATGCTAAAACCTTTGTGGGTGCCTCCAACCTGTTGAAGCAACATTATGGCCCTTTGGCACCCCAATGGAAGTTTGTTGTACCTAATGTGACATGATGGGGAGGCTGGTGGGAACGCCTCATTAGATCGGTGAAGGTTGCACTGAGAAAGACGGCACAAAGACATTGTTTAAGAGTGAACTAGAAACCACACTCCATGAGGTGGAGGCTTGTATCAATTCAATACCCTTGACATTTGTAGGTGAAGAACCTGATGTTGCTAATCCCCTTACCCCATCTCAATTCCTTATTGGTTGTTCAGCAGGTTTTCAGTTAGAACTGGCAGATGAGCCTGCCTCAGGTGTATCCTCAAAGGATTTGAGTGTGAGAGAGGCTGTGCACCTGAGTCAGTCATAGAAATTTTGGAGAATCTGGCAATCAGAGTACAGTATCTTAGAAACCTGCCTTGCATGGTAAAGGGGTTCAAAGCAAATTGTAATTTAAAGAAGGGTTCTGTTGTAATTGGTAGTAGAGAAGAAAGAGTGCCAAGGTTGATGTGGCACCTTGGAGTTATTACTGAGTTGTAACCTGGTAAAGATGGAGTAGTGAGAAGTTTTGAGGTTAAAACTAAACGTGGATTTATAACTAGACCTGTGTAAAACTTGTATAATTTAGAAATATCAAATGTCAGTGAGAAAGAGTTTGTATTTCCCCTGATGAAATAAAGGACAGTCCAATTGCAGAGGATCATGTGGATCCTGTTGAATCACCCCAAGTCTAATGTAGGTAAAACCTGAAGGGGGAGGTCTATTAAGGCACCTGTTAAACTTGACTTGTAAAATGTTAAGGTTATTGAGATCATAGTGGAGGTCCCTATGATGACAGAAGTGTTGACACACTCCTGCGGTGGGGAGGATGTTAAATGTATGTTTTTTTGTCCAAGAGAACATTCCTGATCCTGTGTTCATGCTAGATCGAAACATTTGATTTGTTCTCAAAATCTGCCCTTTTTAAAAAACATATATTGAATAATTGTTAAATATTTTCTTATATGACAATTATAGAGAGTGTAATCCTTGAAAATCGTATTTGTGTTATAAAGCAAATGTTGAGTTTCCCTTTGTATTTGGTGATGCATATTTTTCCCACATCCCCCGTGGCTTTGGGAGCAAACCCTGTGCCTTGTTGTGTTTATACCTTTTACTTTTGTAGTTTATTGCCATTTTTGTTGTTGAAACTGTGATTTGTGGTTTTAATGTTATTGTATCATTATTGTGGATTTTTGAATGAACTGAGATATGTAAAAAAGAACTGTGGGACCTGCGTGCTCCCAAGCCATTTTTGAGTCTTTGCAGTTGAGACTGAGACAGGAATAAAGGAAGAGAGATATGAGTTACGAATTTCCTTTCTTCTGTGTTATGTGAGACTGAGGAGACGCTGTCTCAAACTGAGGGGCTCATGGCCCAACCACTATATATGTTATAAAAGTTTCATGGCAGGGGAAGAGCATTCTTCTGTTTCAGAGCTTTTGTGACTGCTATTGGCTCATAAGCAATGATGTCATAAACTTCATTTTGTTTATTGCCTTTGAGTGGCAGATAAGAGGTGTGTCATGACTATGTCATATGTTTTGTTTTCTTACTGGCTGCTTGTGAAGGCACCCATGCACCAGCTCTGAGGTGCATGCCTTTGCTTTGTCTCATTCCACAGATTTTGTGGCTTCTGTGGGTGTCCCTGCAGTCTTGAAAGTGCTGCTTCTGCTGCGTATGGTGGTGTGTATTTTGTGGATGGCCCCACCACCTCTGAAAAGGGCCAGGGAGGTGCTAACCCTTCTAAAGAAGGGTGAGTATGGCTTGCATGGTCTGCCTTGCAGGACATAAAGAATACAAGGACAAGGAGAAGAAATGTGACTGGGGTCCACAAGGTCATAGCCAAGCCCTGCCATGAAATTGACTAGCTGACCTTGATCTGATGTCATTAGCAGAGGTCGGCTGTTGAGTTGAAGGCTGCTGCTATGAAGTTCACAGGTCTGTTTAGGATTGCAGAATTTAATGCATTCAAGGGTTGGCTGCTTTAGTTCAAACTATGGCAAAGGATCTCCAACAAGAAGACTCATGGTGAGGCCTTGGTTGTTTCTGAGAAAGGAAGAGGAATTTTGGCAGGCACTGAAAGTCTTGATGAAAAAGGAATACCTGTACCTTATTTTTAGCCAAATCTACAGCACTGACAAAACTGGTCTAATCTATTGCTCCTTGCCCACTAAAAACTTGGCTGATGAGAAAGAAAATAATTTACCTGGTCAAAATTTTCCAAGCAACATGTGTCTGTTTTATTATTTGCAAATGCTTCTGGTAGTCATTGTTACCAGTGGCATTTGGACATGTGAAGCAATCCTGTGCCTTCCGTGGGTTGACAGAAAGTCTCCCAGTGATTTGGTATCATTTGATGCAGGTTTGATTCGCTGCCAAGATCATCTCTAGTTTCACACACTTTTATAAGGTACTCAAAGGTAAGGTACTCACTGAAGTCTGCTATCTGCAACTTCACATATATTTGTATGGACAACACTATGAAGACCTTGGAGCACACATGGAACTGTATCCTGAAGGGGGGAGAAAGCATGATCGACTTCAGAGGCTTTGATGCCGACAACTTTCGTGCCCAGGAGGTAGAAAGCATGATCAACTTCAGAGGCTTTGATGTTGACAACTTTCATGCTCCTTAATATGAAGACTTGTAAATCCTCCTTGCATGGTTTTCAAGTCCAACCCAAGTAAGCAGTTTCAAAATTACTCAATGCTAAATGTTTTTATACTTTTTATATCCAGTATACTACACTGTTTGGTTTTTATTTTCTAATCAATCTTCTATGCCAATGTACCATAATGATACTCTTGTTTTATGTCCACAGAAATTTTTTTATGACAACTGCAAACCTCATTATCTGCATGGCCTTGGATGTATTATGTGGATGATTAAGATAATATAATGTACTTGTATGGGTCTATGGATAAGTGGGACATGAACTGATCTTATAGAGGCTCAAGTCCTTCACACCATAAAGATAGAAAAACAAGACCAAGTGACACATGAAACTAACAATGAGTACACATTCAAAAAAGAATCCAGTGCAAATGCAAAGAAACAAAAGCAAGTCCACACTGCATAATGGCTGAAGAAAAAGTGGCTAGTGTTAGTGAGTGAGTGAGGGTTATTTCCTCACTCACTTACCTTTACCACCAGTTAAAGACCCTTGTTATCAAGATAAATGGCCATCCTAGCTTGCACTGAAGGGCATCTCCTACTATAAAAGGCAATGATTTGTATTTCCATAGGAACTAACAGCCTTTTCTTCTTTTGTCTCTTGGGTGGAACATATATCCTTGAAGAAACACTGTCAGAAAAAATGGCAAATTTTCTTGTGTGGAATTTGCAAGAAGTAGTTTGGATGGTAGTAAGGTTATAGAAGATGGCAAAAGAAAGGACCCCAACAAAGAGGTTGAATACCTACTGTCCTTTCCTTTCTTCCTCCTAAACCTTTCCCAGTGAGGAGAAACCCAGTCCACACATTCCTCACATTTGGAAGAAAGGACACAGACTTTATCTTCACCACTGAGAACATCACTTACATTGTCTACAGATGTGGGAGATAGGAAACAACCACAAAGCTGTCCCAGACCCTCACATCTATGTTGCTCCTGTTTATTCTCTAAGAGAGTGAAAAACACAGCAGCAGAGATGACAAAAAAGAACAAGACAAAATAAAAAAATTTTAGAAAAACAAAGCAACAAGGAAAATAAATTAACATACTCCCATTCAGCAGGTGAAAGTGGAACCAGCAGCTAACACAGCGTGGTCGAAAGATCAACTGGTGATTTAGATGCTGAACACTGCTGGAACCCACACCATCTCACTAGTGGCACCATACAGCTAACCTCGCAACTATAGCCATGCATCCATTCAACTATGCATGAAAGATGTTCTTCCACTTAAAAGGTGTTGGTTTGTATACCTAAGAAAAATAGAAATTTTGAAAAATTTTATTCATGTTAAGCCTCAAAAAGACATAAGCGATACAAATAACTATAGACCTATCTTCTTAAGCAGCTGTTTATGTAAAATTGCAATTGCCACAGGTTGGATCCCAAAATTAAATTCACTGGCTCATTTAGATCACACCAGCTAAAGCTTTGAACAAAAATCAATAACTGCCAATTTCTTCTATACAGTATATAAAAGCCATTTGATACATGAAAATATCTATTGTTTACGTGGACAAGACCAAAATTCATAAAAACATCTTATTGTACCTTCGAGGTACATACATATAATGTTTACTCTGATGGAGTTGAAATTATATTTTAGTGGGACCCTGTTTATCTTGGGAAATTGATGTCTTGTAATCCAGTTACCTGTTGGAGTTAAACATATTGTCTACATGAATAACTTTGTTACTTCATACATGACATCAGTCTTGCGGCATGGAAAATGAATTCCTAATTTGGCCGTAACTAAAGTTGTCTTTATGGACTCCATCTGCAGAATTTAAGATCCCTATTGAAAACACAAAAGCTATTACATTCTATAAAGATGTCAGATGGAAACAAAACTGAAATAAAACTAAGATGCCTTTTTCAGTGACCACCAGTGTTAAAGTAGCCCTTAAAAACTGTTGCCTTACAAATTCTTTTGCACAACAAATGATGCTTTCACACCACAAATTACACAAAGTTAGTGGAAATGTGAAATATGCTGGATCACTGCCTATGTGGACATGGAAGGAGGTGAAGATTTTGATAATGTAGCCAAAGATGCAGCTACTATGACCAGATCCGTCAGTGATTAAGATCTCCGAAATGTGCCTGGTAAATTAAAACAGACCAAACTGATCACTGGATTGTATTCTTCAAACAAAAAGTTATCAACTGCATCACAGTACAGTATTGCAATTTCATCTCTTCTTCAAATTATTCATACTCATTTTACCCAGGGACGTTTCATGAAAACCTCACATGACCAAATCCCTGAATGCTCCAATTTTCACACACCAAGAAAAAGCTTTGGCTGTCTTGTCTAACTCATTTATAATGATTATAATGTAATGTAACAAAAAATCACATGCAAAAGAGGAAAAGGACACTAAAGAACAATTTTTCCTTTTTAATGTGATCTTGAGGGTGTGGCAGCTGTATCAGAATTGTTAATGTCTGACAGTAAAAGAGAATGACATTGTGTTCTCACATTTATTACTTAAATATATATTTCACTGGTAAACTGTCTAAAACACCCAAGGAAATCTGATGACATTTAAAATAGAATAACCAAGACTAATTTATATTAGCTTGAATTGCAACTTTCAATAAACTTTATGAAAAATAGCCCTGTCTACATCATATATAAAATAACACTAGAAATACTACTACCTTATCAACACAACTATACATTCTATCATGCAAGAAGAAACAATGCATGGGACGGTCTCAGTTGCATGTCCTGACAGTAAAAATTCAGACAAAAGGGGAACTAAATGCGAAAGATCTAACACTAATTAACTGCCAACTTCAGACGCCAAGTCTCATTTACTCCTGTAAATCTATTACCTTTCAAGTTAACTTGTCCACCGACTGGTGGGGTGGATATAATTAAGAGATGAGAAAGGCAAATCATTGTCTGATACAGACAAAAAGGGGATCTGGCAGCTATACTGAAAATAAATCATCCAATTTGTAATGCACTCTTAATTTTCTCTGCAGAGAGTAGATGGGAACTTTAATAACCATACTTGTTTAGTTCATGAAATGAATTCAGTCACCTCGAGAATTTACTGATTGGTATAAAAATAAGACAACCATATGACGTATCCGGATGCATTTTTGGCATACAGTATCAATCCACCTGACTTTCATTCTCTAGTGAGCTAATGGATTGGTTTGTACACTGCAATTTGTAAACCAAAGACAAATGTAACCAAGTCAGGAGGTAAGGATGAATTTGCCTTGACAATGAATGATCCTTTATGCCCAATATGTCTTGAGTATACAGTACATCCCATTTTGGGAAATTAGTCTTGGATAATGTAGCACAAGCCTTCTATCTGCTGAACTTTACAAAAATAAGGCAAATAGGAAATAACAAAAGCAACAACTTAAAAGTTTTGCCAATTATGTAAAAAAAAATGAGGTAATTATGTAAAATAGTCTAAATTAAGCTAAGGAAAAAGCCAAGAAAAAGGCTCAGAGGAAGAAAGTCAAGGTATGCTAATACTGGCTTCCTCAGGACCACTAAAAGAGCATGTGTAGTGAAATGATTTTAGTACTGTTTTGGCAAATGGAACAATTCTCTGGTACCCCTTGACCTTCAGTATTATGGAGGATGCTTCCATTGCTGCAAAGGTTTTCTCGATATCAAACCTCCCAATAATGAAAACAAATGCCATCTCAGATAGCCCATTTTATCTAGTTGGAATCTTTTTCCACAGTTTTGTTAACTTTTGCAAAGGTTCTGTATAAGAAGGTTGTTCCAAGACCTGGGATCTTGAAACTTCACAGGGAATCTTCGATTGGCTTTGGAGTGAGTGGGTGTCCATGTGGTCACCTAAGTGAATGATCGGAAAGAAGGCTCTCTTTAGAAGGCCTTTAAATTGATCTACACAAAAATCCCTTTGCATACATTCTTAGATTCAAACTAGTATGGCTAAGACTTGGATACTCTGCATCATTTTACTAAATGTTCTGCAATTTTCTATGTAAAAAGGAAGACAAATCTAACTGGAGCTCTAGCAACAAAGGCTGTGTTAAGGCTGCTTAGTCAGTCCTATGGCAGGAGCCTAAAAATCTTTCCTACCAAAGGTCTCTAAATGAAGCAAACACAGTTCACTGGGTACTGTATGTGTTCAAGCGGACTGTACGACAGCAGCTTAACTTTAGATTTTTTTCTCCAAAATTTATCTCAAGAAATCCTTTCCTCTGAATTTTGTAACAGGACTTAGCACAAGTTAGTCTTTCTTTGAGTCTGATTTTCATGAAATTTGTTGTGAATGAAGAGGTCACAGATGTAACACAACCTTGACCTGTACCCTTAATGCACTAGGCAGAAAGCTACTTATTTTTCCTTCAGAAAAAAATAAGTCAGCAACTAATGGAATAACAGGAAGCTAGTAATTCTTATATTATTATTAGTTATTTGGCACACTTTACGTATTTGAAAAAGGATGGTTGCTGACTACTTGAAAATAGCAGCAATACTACTGGTAAAGACAGAACCATCTGAGATGTTCTCTTGACCAAAATCTGAAATACCAGGCAGAACTTAAACTGACAGGCAGCACAGGTCTATCAGCAGAGAAGTTCGGCGCTTCTGTCTCATCATTAACTGGATTATCGAGGTACATACCAATGCTTCCTCCATTTAAACTTCTCTGTACTACTTCAGGTAATTGAAAGGAATAAAACACATTAAATGAGCAAATAAAGTGGGGGAAAAGTCCTAGTTACATAGCTCTGAGAGGTAGGCTGTACCAAATACTGATGGTGCACTAACAGCATCTAGAGCACACATGAAATTGATAAGAGGTTGCATATTGCTTCCTATATATACTAGCAATTGTTAAAGATGTTTAGCAAGTTGTTACTTATAAATAGATCAAAATATTGTCCATTCAGTGAAAACATATTGTTTACTTGATACTATATATCATAGAAAAACCTTTTAATGTATGTACGCTTATCATGGTAGCATGGTTTGATAAGCAACAACTACATGACATACAATGAAATAGACATGCACTTTTTAATCTCAAGAAATTTTGCCTGACAATTCTCTACGTTCTTAAAACCTATGGTTGTCAACAATTCTCAAACTACTGCAGATAAGAACCACTACTAACAATTCTACCTTACTTCAACAGATAACAATGTCTTGAGCTAGCAATATAAATTGCTACATTAATCTATTTTGAGAGGTACATCTGGCAAGCAACACCCAGTTCAGTGATTACAGAGATAAACAAAAATCAAACATGTAGCATCATTGTGAAGCGTAACTTATTTCTGGCATTTGATGGAGGGGACATGGAGAAAATAAGGTTAAAAATCATTTTTTATGCATTAAAATAGCCAAAAGAACATTTTCATAATATGAACAAATAGTCTTCTGTGAGGATAGTGAACATGGCAGTGTATATACGTGTATTAAAATGCTAGTAAGGCTTATGAGACGAATCTTGTGTACAAAAGTAATGTACAATAGCATATGCAGTAATCTAAATCTACTCAATGCCATATACAATTATACAATATCTTGGCAAATCAATAGCACAGTAAAATTACAGTTGGCCCTGCATATAAGACTGTTTGGTATATATTTTTTCACTTACATGATATTTGCTCCATAAGTTAATCAAATTAATCTTGAAAAGATCATGAAATTGCTATAATTATTGCTGGTGACCGAACTTTTGGAAAGCATGATCTTTGAAGCCATCAAAGGCAGACAACACCATCAGAAAGACTTTGTAGTGCTCTGACCTTTCTTGATTTCACACTGATCCATTTTAATACAACAGCCAGTCATTTCCACAAGTTTAGATGATTCAATGTACTGTGAATCTTCAAATACATTTTGAACAATTCTATTGTGATTTTAGAGACGAATTAGTATAGCTGATTAAATACAGGCATTTGAAGTGTTGTGAACATCTTAAACATGTCTTCCATGCATAGTACAAGTTTGGAGAGGTTTCCAAGACTTAAAAAAGCTTGGATTTTAAATGAAGCTAAAAAAAAAAACATGTTGAATAGCAATGAAGGACTAAGTGCTAATATAATGTCAAGGCACTCTGACTTACCAAATGAACAGTACTGTTCCTATCATCCTTCAGAAGAAGGATGCTGTTCTTACATAGGGTCAGAGTGTCTCACTTTTGTTTGCCCAACAGACTGCTGAACTTCCTAGCATCAAATACTAAACTTTATTTTTAATTAAGTCTTGAAAATATTTTGTGCATCCAGAGGCTAAAGGTTATGTTTCTCATAGGCCTATCCTAACCCCAAAGGAAGGTTATCTTTGCTAAAAAACAATCAGAACCTATGTAAATGATCCTGAAAGAATTTTATAATTTATACTTTGTTAAAATAGTCAATAAATAAACAAAAGTATCATAAAAAACCAAATATATGCAGCCACAAAGAATCTTTCCAGTACATGTATCAGCAATGCTTACTATAGCAAAACTATGGTCATCACACGTTTCTGTGGTACTCTTTATTTTCTGTTATTTTAGAAATTATGTTTGAGCAATGCTTTACACAGAGCAACTCCTACTGGTGTTTAGTTTTCCTTCATCAGATAAAAAATCTGTTGTATATACCAGTCCAATACTAAAAATGGCTAAAAAATTTCTGATGAATTACGGCTGAGCAGTTTATACTGTACATGTTCATTTGTAATCTGTTCAAGTTTTCTAGTTCATATTAAAATCAATGAACTTATAAAACATAAAACAAAGTATTTTAAAAAATAAATGAGCGGAAAAGACGACAATAATCAATATGCTGTACCAGCCAAAGCCACAGCACTTCTGTGCATGGAGCCAGTTGAATGCATGCCATGCAACCACCAAAAGAAAGCCATAAAAATTTTGCTTATCAAAACTGGAGTGTCTTTGAGGCAAGAGCATCTTTGACACTAGGATATACAGTACTGTACAGTACTGTCTTACAACCCAGGCACAGAAGAGATGGAGAAACTCTTATTCATCTGGGTCTACCACATGAAGAGGAAGTAAGAAAGCATTCACCCGGATGATAACGGTGTAGGTCTTGCCTTTCTTTACCAATTTCAAGAATAACAGCTGGGGGACCAGATTACGAGGGAACATTTACTACACGTCATGGCTGGCACAAGGACTTTTAAAGGTACTTTTCGTGAAATTGCAAGAAGCTGCAAGTACAGACAAGGAGGCTGCCAAGATGTTCCAGGAGATCCTAAAAGCGACAGATTCGTGACAGTAGTTACACTGCCAAGTAAATACTGTACTGAGCATGAAAAAGACAGGCCTCTTCTGGAAGATGTTCAGCAAGGCTTTCATCACCCAGGAAGGAAGGCAGGCACCAGGATTCAAGGCTTCTAAGGACTATATCACTCTTACATTGCTTGCCAATGCCAAGGATCTGAAGCTAGTTCTCTTTTAAGCTTATTCAGAAATTCCACAGGCAAAATGGATTTACAGAGGAACAGCTTCAAGAAATCTAGAGTCAAACATGAAGACATGGATGATGACAACCACCAACTATAGCTACGTGGCTGGCTATGTTTTAGAAGTCCTTGAGCAGTGAATATGAAGGAATATCATTCTGAACAGGTTCTTCCTTATTGTAGATAATGCTTCAAGTCATCCCACCATGATGAGGGACTGTCACAGTACTGAATTGCAGTTTTGCATTCCATCACATCTCCCATCTAACCTATGAACTAAGGAATCATCTCAGTGCTCAAAGCCTAAAATCTTGGCATACGATACTGCTGTTTCTCAAGGTTAGCCCTCACAATATAGTCAAATAATTATGGAGGAGGAGGAACTTCTGAAAAGGTGCAATTAACTTCATTGTTAATGCTTGAGATGAGGTCTAACCTTCTAAGCAGAGTGCTGTCTGGGGAAACATGAACTGAAGGGGTCTAAAATTTCTCAGGTTTCTCATATGGGAAAGGTACTTGTACAGACATTGTCCCATAAGCTCAGGTTTGACAAGGTTGACAAAGACCTTAGCAAGGCGCCTGAGATTAATTGTTATCTGTTGACTGATGAGTTGATAGCAATTAAGCAGGAGTATGCAGCAAAACCCAAGGTTTATATGGAAAGGGCAGAGGAAATTGATGGTGTTAGATTTCAAGTACAGTACTGTACCTTTGATCTGCCTACCAACCTAGGGATGCCATTACTTTATGAAGGATTCAATCACAATACTTAGCGGAGCAGTAATACAGTCTGCTCTGTTGTGGATCTATGGCTTTACGTGAAGATGTTGGAAGCAGCAAAGCAACATGCCATCTAAGTAATTGTTTCATCCTTCTTCAAACCTGCTGCTTCTCGTCATCCTTTCTCACTCATTGACTTTTTTCCTGCCAATTCTGACTCTTCATAAACTTCAACAACACTGACACAAGGTCTCTCTCCTAGTTTACCCTCCATGTCTATCACTATCCAGTGGAAGTTCCTCTCCTCACTTTCATCAGGTCTATGTCACCCATAAACCCCAAGTCTTCCAACACCCACCCATTTTCACTGGAGAAGATAGTTTTAGTCAATGAAGATTAACAGCACCTTAAGGGCAGGAGGACGTAATTTACAACTTCATCTAGACTGGGCATGAATTACTATATGGTGAATATCAAATGTTTTTACTGATTCTGCAATATTCCTAATGTACTCATTTAATTTTACAGTAAGTATTCCACCATATTAGCAGTCAAAAATCTATTGATATACTGTAAACTGAAGTGGTGGGGTGAGTAATGATCAATTAGAACATGAACCTATTTATGCATAAGAAATATAGCTTGGAATATTTTACGGCTGGTCTTGATAAAGAAAAGTCAATCATATATTCATAATAAGTAATCCATCATATCAGACGCCAAAATCCATTGACTGATATAGGCTGAAGTGGTGGGAAGAGTAATGATCACATAGAACATAAACTGATTTCATACATAAGAAATGCAGCTTGGGATACTTTATGACTGGTCTTGATGGAGCAAAGTCAATCATATACATAGGGACAACTGTATATGTACAGTATTACGTAAGTTATTATTTCATGTCTTGACTTTACACAGAAATTACCCTGAAAAGTATTCCTGTGAATTAGAAGTCCCACTCTAAAAATATGCTTAGCCAATTCAAACTATTCCAAGTTAACAAGAAGCAAATTATGAATCCTCACTTTTTAACAAAGCTAAAAATGAAGCAAAACTAATGAAGTTTAACTATTAAGGAGGTATATGACGTAGCCTATGGTATTTCCTTTAGTGCTGACAATATACAAAGCTTGCAACTGCATCCACATACCAAGTCAACAATAACAAAAAGTAATGGATATCGTATAAAAGAAAAATTCATAAATAAGATTTCATAGACCTTTCATTAGATTAATCTTTATCACAAAAACTTCGGACATCAAAACATCCAATACAGAGTTTCTAGAAGCAAAATTATCTTGGCTTCATTATCGATAATGTTGCTATACAGTAGAGTCAAAGGAGGAAACTTCCTATTAACAGATAAGAGTAAGAACAGTGAATTTTCAAGAGACAGAATCATCTTTTAGAACTCCCCATATCAGTTTTCTACTCTTTTATGATACCAATAATAGTGTGAAAATGATTACCAGATTTATACAGCCAATTATTAGAGCCTCAAGTGCTAACTTCATTCACCGGGGGCAAGTATGAAAAACTGATATTATTCTTTGCAGTAATTCCACTTCTATATTAAATAAAATACAGTTATGATAATGGCAATTCCTTAATCATAGGAGAAAGTACCCAAAAATATTATCAATTCAATGGTAATAAAAAGGTCTGAAGTCTGACAAAATACCAAGAAACAAGTGTTTTTGCAAGCTCAAAGGTTTGCAATTGCAGTGATTTGACTTGAAATAATTAGAAACAATTACAAATTACTATTCATTCAATAAAATGAGGAATAAGCTTAGATCTCTTGCATAATTACTCTACACTAATTAAAGGAAAAATTATCTTAACAGACTCTTCCATCTATGACCCGTAACATCTCACGTCCTTACCAAAATGTTATACCTGTATCATCCTTATGAAGGACAGAGAAATTTAGAATACTATACATACACTGTACAGTAGACTACAGGAACTCCAACTAAAAGCCATAAGATTAAGCTCTTTGATTCATAATTCAATGTATAAATCAAGAGGGTAAAATTTCCAGAAGAACCACAGGGGCTTTTAAAGTTTTGAAACTTCAACTGGAAAACATGAACTTTCAATACATCTACAGTATTTTGATTTCAAGACATGGATGGGAATTGGTTACAAACACTTCATAAACTAGAAACATGCATGCATGCCACTTGGTTTCCAATAAGGCTGGCTGTGAAAGAAGTAATACAATAATTAAACTTGCACAATGCAATACGTTTGGTAGTTTCCTATTGCTGGGTCTTAACAGTAATTAGGGCAGAAATATTTCTTAGATACAAATATCACTTTTAGAATGTTTTATATCCTGCTCTAGTTGGGGAGATCAAATCATAAATCCCAATTCAATCATATGGCAAGTCACCTCACATTCCAAAAACCCTTCTTTGCCAGCAGACCAGAAATGTGCTCTATCAGAAGGAATATATGAAAGCACTAAACTTCGCCTTAGCATACAACTGTTTGATCTACAAGTGTTTCCTTTAACAAAACTTTTACCCAAAAGTCTGGTTACGATTATATTCCTCTGGTCATTAACTCATCAATAGCCTAGTTTTGGAAAATCCCCTCAGAAGTCAGCTTTACTTAGTTGGGAGGAACACTGAGCAATGCACAGAACATCGTTTACTTACAACTTGAACATGACATGATCCAGGATTGAGTATTAAGTCTCTCAGCATTGAGTGATCATTGAGATGATACCTCATTCCAATTTCTTTCAATACTTGCACTTATTACATGATTATCCTACGAATTTGGAAAGCTAAATTCATTGTCAATCTTCAGGAGAGTTGTCAAACAACTGTATCACTGTACCAAGACTCTTAAGTAAATAAGCACGATATCATTAAGTGCTTTAAATTTGGTACACATTTAGAAAATATCTACCAAATACAGGCAGTCCCCAGTTATCGGCAGGGGTTCTGTTCTGAGAGTGTGACAATAAGTGAAAATCACTGATAACCGAAAATCTGCGATTTTTGGGTCTTTTTCGTTGATTTTCGGTTACGGCGCTGAAAACTGCAGATTTTCATCGCTAGACAAGTGCCAAAAAAAATCGGATCACCAATAACTGGGGACTGCCTGTATAGTAAGTGTGGCAAGGCTTGGCTCTTGAAATGACTGCGGATATAAAAAAGTGAAGTAACAAAGGTACAAGGTGTCAACAGAATTGCAAGGTATTATGACTTGTCCAGTCAACTGTGTCAACAATATCTCAGAATAAAGATACAGTAATCTTTTGGTAGGGCAAACTGTATCATCTATGGCTGCCAAAAAGATAATACAGATATAAAAATAATCATGACAGATGGGAAAGCTGAGCCAACAGACCCACCCACCACCCAAGTGATAACGGCAAAGGTCTGGTCACTGTTCACCAATCAAATGGACAGAGTTGGAGGACCAGATTACAAAAGGGCATTTATTGCAAACCACTACTGGTACAAGGACATTAAAAATCAAGCTGATGTTTGCATATTAACATCACACAAATACAAGTGATGATGAGGAAGTTGTCATGATGTTCTCCGAGATCCAAGCACCAATGGATAAGGCTTCATGAACAAGCAAGTTTTTAACATGGTAGAGATTGGCCTCTTTTGGATGGAGATGCCTACCAGATGTTTGTCACCAGGAAAGAGAGGAATGCATCTCGTGTATCATCCATCCCTAGATCCGCTGCCTTTGTTGGCTCCAAATCCCGCTTCTTTCTAGTGACCTGGAGAGACAGATCTCTGCACAACTGGAAGAGCCAGTAAAGGTGCTCACAAAGTTCTGCTGGTATTGATGCCATCAAGAACCAGTTGTCAATACACTTATGGAGTCTTAGTCCATCCCAGTGCACCAGACAGCCACTGGAATGAGAGACCTGGTGAACACTTGAGGGGGAAGGCATTAGAGACAGTAATGAAAACACTGGCTTTTTAATATGAAACCGAAATTGTCCTTGTGTGGGCTGTTGGATTACAAAGCTTATCAAGCAATTCACTATTTTATCCTAATCAGCTTGCATTTGGTTTATAATCCTACTGTGTATGAAATTTTCATAGTGCTTCTTTAGTTTTGGAGCACATATCTTCTTCAGGAAAAAAGGAACATTTAAAAAATTAACCAGGTAAAAGAATTCAGAACTAAATGTACTAATAACAGATAGAGTGGTTCGTGGTGGTAGGTTTCTGTTTCCTAATACTGTATTAGCAGTTATGACTTGGATCATTTGACAGATGGTCTTGTTTGTCACTTTTTCATAAGTTGTATTTTAATAGAGATCTTTCACATTCACAATTGATCATTGATCCCATTTTCCTGCTGATAGCAACCAGATTCACTGAACAGCAGCACCAATATGCAGTAAATGTGCCTTGCTGTTGAACTTCTCAGTTCCTGAGGTTCTTTATTCCTCACACTGTTGGACTGTGGAACACTCTCCCTGAGAATGTTGTGCATTGGAACATAAAAATTTCAAGCAAATATGCAATGCATTACTACAATATTATTCTCCTTGCATTTTAATGCATTTTTATTTATTTTCTGATTCATTACATTTTTTCTTTTTAATAAGTGAGATCTCTTCTCTCTGTATTTCCCTTTACCTTCTCTTACTTCCTAATGAAGACCATATTCTTTGGAAGCATGAATTTCAAGTCAGCTGCCCCTTTGGGCTTGTTCCATAAGAATAGGGTTCATCTTCTGAATAATAATAATAATAATAATAATAATAATAATAATAATAATAATAATAATAATAATAATAATAATAACAATAATATCTATGAAACATCGATCTGAAATTTAAAGAATGGCAAGAGGCGTACTAAAAGTTTAAGACAGCTAAAACCAGAATGGTTTGGGGTAATTATACCGAGACAAGGCAACCAAGTGTTAGTTTGCTATGGTGGAGTATATATTTGTGTTCATATATGTCACCTGGCTAAGACTCCATTACAATACAGCTTAGATTCTTTGAAGCATGAGGATAATCTTGGCATACACATGTAGAATGTAAAAGGCATGCAAAAAGAAACAAGCTTTCCACCAAATAAGGATGTCTAATGCTGAGACAAAAGAACTGAATAAGCAGTATAGTTAGGGTATACTTCCAAAATTAATAAGGACCATGAAAGTACCCAATAAGAAATTAACTAAAAATGGCCATGGGTCAACAGATTCAGAACCTGCATCCTCAATCAGGTGGGTTTATTTCTCTTAAGATTCAATGTGGATTGGATTGACATAAGGAACTGAATGAATGGAAACCTGTTCCACATGTTGTTTAGTGCAGTTCCCTTCAACGCCAAAGATGTTCAGAGAGCAAAATATGAAATTATGAACTGAATAATGATGTACTAGAGTAAATCATGGATAAAGATCAAGAAGTTACCTCTCTAAGTTGGGTAATAACCGAGCTAATTAAACACGGTGCAATTTGTTCATATCCAAAACAAGTCTGGTTGCATGCAGTTTGAAGATTGTTATTATCATCAAATAGTTTAACCACACAACAGACTTAACATTCTTGTCTAGCCTAAAGAGGTTACTCTTAAAAAACTATACTACTTAACTACAACGCTGCTGAAGATTCTGACAAAATTCTTTTGAGGATTCATTCCTAAACCTGATATTCAATGTTGGTTGAAAACCAGACATTCAAATAAAATTTTTTGTTGTAGGGGTTATTTTGCATTCTTGGACTGTGTAGGGTGGAATATTCATTATATACCCACAAGTTTGCTCAGTTAAAAGATGGGATACTTTTACTTCAATGTGGTGCTCTTTTTGGAAAGAAGAATGCCTAAAGAATCAGAGATGGGAACAGGTATATGGATCTGGCCTTAGTGTTTGCTGGTTTGGCAGCTTTATAAGCAACTTCATTTCCCTTTGTGCCTGTATGTGAAGGGCTAAATAATATTTCTATACATATTTCAGCTACATAAAGGTTGAATGAAAACTTAATTTGTTGCACAAAGAGACTTAAGGTAATAAAGTTGAAGGGCTTCTAAAAAACACTGTTGCAGAAATTTAAGACTTTTGTGGTAAAATATTTCAATAATCAAAGTTACTGCTTATATTCCAGACACTTCTGCTTTGAAAGCTGAAACATTGCAGGGTAAATAGAGCCAAGTTCTTTCATTACGAGATAAATAATTGGAACTGTCAGTATAATTGTATAATGTAGGCCTTTACGTGTAATATTCTATATACTGCATGCTGATTTTAATGTCTATGGGTGCATGCATAACTTTCATATAGATGTTATCTATTGGCTGTATTTAGAGTGATCATGATTTTGTGGCCAAAAATCACATAAATACCAGCAGCGGTCACGACTATAAACTACTTTCCTCATTCCTTTTCTGTCCTCAGTTTCATGCAACAAGAATGATGATCTGCTTTCACCATTGGAAGCCTTTCATCACTACCTGCAGAGAGCTGAGGACCTTACAAGTGACAACTCCAGACTATTCATCTTTATAAGTCAGCAGGAGCAAATATCAACGAATAATTTTTGTCAACTAATGCAAAGTCTGGAAGACAGGAGCAAGGAGAGCCAGGGGAAAGTAACAGAGCATTAGATTTTGGCCTACAATACTCAACTTTTGTTCTTTTTAAACAATATGGATGCATCTATAATTCTGAATGAGAAATGCTAGCACATACGGTTAAACTTATACTTATTAGGGTTAGTAGTCATGGTAAGCCAAATTTTAACTTTGGGCACTATCATTATTAGGCAGTCTTACCAGACCACTAATTCAAAACATCTGACTTTCATAAGGCTGAATTACCTTTGGGGCAAGACGTTTGGAGTCTTTATCCATTTCTTTTTCACCTTCACATTCCAACCTTTAATGCATGTCATTTAAGAGATGTAGTCTTCCAGGGTGACATCCATCTAAGTCTTGACATGAATGGTAACTTGAGCTTTCTGATAAACCAAAAACTTACAAGAAAATGGACCTCAGGTTTTTCACTTCTATGAGTATCCTTAACAGAGTCATGACATCTCCCCTGCAAAGTTTCCAAGCACTCTTCTGGATCTTCTAAACACTTGCAAACAACCTGGGGCACTAAGCAATTCAGTCTTCCACTTAAATTGCAATCTGGGCTAATTATGAGTAATGGGATTACTATGAAACAAACTACATTTTCATACCACATGATCTGAGTTCCTATCTCCAAGCTCTTGTTCTCATTACCTTACATCCAGATTACAAGAACTGTGAGGGAGGTGGTTGATACTTACCTATGTATCCAGATAAGAGTATGCACAGACTATTGCTCTCTATATCCAGTAAAATGCCTGCTGAGTCTGGTGACATTCAAGACCATGAACGTGAGCTAATTATGACTGATGGGTTAGTATAGATGAATAGTTTTCTGTCATAAGACTCAGCATTTTACCAAGGATAGCCTTGACAGCACCTAATGTCTCTGTACAACATAATGTTCTTCATATACAACTTAATAAATTTCTAAAAGGAAAAGAGAAAAGATAACAAATACTACTTTTCCAACTCAAACTACAATGGATATGAAAACTTAATAAGGAGTGGCGCAAACAACTTGCATGCTAAGTCATACCAAACAAAAATTGTATGAAATAATTTTTAATTGATATTGTATACAATTCAAAATACAGAAAAACCTCACAACTAAAAATACTACACAATATAATCTATATTTAAAAGATACTGTTTCCTAAAGAAATCTGGATGACCACACATACACACACACACACACACCATTTATAGCACCAAAAATTACTAAAATACAGTGATCAGGATAGACAAAAAGTCCCTATAAACCATGCAACATTATAAACATACATCATAAATGTTTTGTACATATTCAGTCAAAAAGGTTACAGATGGAAATAACTTCCATTAAAACATCATCAACCATGTGTTGATGCTCCTTTGCTAAGTACATGACTAGTAATATAAATTATACTCTTGTACGATACAAAAATTTAAATGAATTCAGGCAAGAACATTTTTACTCTACCTACATTTTTAAATGCAGTAACAACATTCCATATAAGCCATTCAAAACTAATTGAAAATGTAAGAATACATTTGGAAGTATACTCCATAAGAAAATTATACCTATGCCAATAATAATAGCACCAAACATTTCAGAAAACAAAGAAAAATTCTAACAACAGAATTGCTGTACGTCCAAACGACCCTATGAGCAATGGCTGCAATATCAAAGGCAGAAGACAGCCTTAACTAAATATTCTCACTTTTACATACTACTGTAAAACTGTACCAAAAGTCTAAATTGAAACTGAAATTTACATTAATCATGTACAACCCAAATTAGTGCGTGTCTAATAATCAAGCAAAAACTATCAACAAGAACGCCACATTCGTCAGCAGAATGGACACTTTTGCAAATATTGACAAGAACTTTTCTCTCTGTCTTAATGAATTTACTAATAACTAATGCAGAGTGAAGAACCAAAAAAGGAATACAATTACTACAGTGCAGCAACACCTCAACTAGACTTCTTTACTTATCCACTGTTTCATCAAGATGATTTTTAGTTAAGCTACTCTTTTAGATGTGATGAATTTTTTGATAAATCGTTTAAACTGAATGGTGAGTGAAATATGTAAAGGTTAGTGTAGGTTTTAAAATAAGAGTAATAACTGTTAGCTGTGGATATATACTGGAAATGTTCAAGTGTACGCTATACAAAAGTGTTTTGTTTCCTGATAGTAGGGTTACAACCCCAAAGCATCTGATGAGTTGAGGGGTTCCAGTATTTAAAAAGTTACTTGTTGACCATAAAAGATTTATATACTGAAGAGCCAGGTAATTACTTTAATCATGATACTGGTTACAAAGAAATACACAGCTAGAGCACCTTACAATTTGACTATATAATTCTTTTCAAAATATGTAATGTGAACATGATAAGTCCTGTAGCATTCATGTGCCAAAAGTTACCCTTTTGCTGGCACAAAGCGCAAAACAAACGAATAATAAGTCATTCAATAACAAATGATGTATTACCCCAACTTATTATACTACTTAAACTCTACTGAATTATCAATAGTCCCAACCAATGTCACATAAAAATAGGGAAGTATGTATTTACTAATTTTGTAACAACATGCTAATCTCTTCCTCTATCTTACTTACAGCACCAAGAAAATGAAGTATCAGCCAATAAAATGATTGTTAAACACATAACAAAGTACCAAAGAAACCATTCTACAGACATATAGGAGAGAGAGAGAGAGAGAGAGAGAGAGAGAGAGAGAGAGAGAGAGAGAGAGAGAGAGAGAGAGAGAGAGAGAGAAACCAAAACCTGGTAGTCTTTTTTACATCTACAACTATGTAAGCTAGTACTACTAACATCCATACAACACTTAAATCATTGCACATTGTGCCAAAAATTCAAAACATTTTAAAATGAGACCTTGAGGAAATTGTTGTCTATGGGAAATGGTATGAAATGAGATTCTTGAAAGTGGACAGATATTTCTTATGAAAAATCTGTATGAGATGATGATATAAAGTTTTACCGGGGAAAGGCTGAGGTTCTACAGTACTGTCTAACTAAAGAAAGGTACTCCTGGTTTGAGAAATGAGATATTGTCTACATAACTAAGTACAATAAAAAATTGACGGAAAACTTTTTTTCCTTCTGTACCCCTGACAAACCCCAAAACTTTTACTAAGTTTTAATGGAAGCTTAGTAGTCTGTCCTTTTACTGAAATATTTGTGAACAATATATAAAGAAGTATTAAGCCTAATTAAATTAATAAATAAAGCCTCCCTGATACAATATTTATTAACATGCATATACAATACTGTACATGAAAAAACAATAATTCAGTTATGCTATGCAGGAAAGACCTTCAATCCAGAAACGAAGTATTAGGCTTAGAAAAATTCTTTGGCTAAAAGATTTCAATTAAGTAACAAATTCTATATAAAATGATGGAATAACTATGTACAGAGAGAAAATGAGATTACGAGCAAATGTTTATAAACTACAAGCAACCGATGGAGAAATCACAAATTTTGAAGGTACAGTAATTTGTATTCTTCCCAGGCATATAAACCAAAGCCTTTCATGTAGGAGCATTCATCAGCACGACCTGGAATCATTCACTGAAACTTGGTAAGAAGGAATTTATTTCTGGTGATAGAAATTCATTCCTCGCTATAATGTGGTTCGGATTCCACAATAAGCTGTAGGTCCCGTTGGTAAGTAACCAATTGGTTCTTAGCCACGTAAAATAAGTCTAATCCTTCGGGCCAGCCCTAGGAGAGCTGTTAATCAGCTCAGTGGTCTGGTAAAACTAAGATATACTTAACTGTTGGTGGGTAGGCGAGCAGGGGGTAAATCCCTGCTCACCAGAAGTCACCACGCACTTTTTCCTTTGGATTTAGGCACTAAGCAGGCATGTGATAAAAGGCTCTGGTTTGTATTACTTTAAAAATGTTTAATTTCCAATGGAAATACAAACCATCACCTTCCACGTAGGTGACTCGCTCTCTAGGCAGGAGGATGGTCTCTCAATTGACTGGCAAGTACGTGACTGATTTTGGCTCACACTGAGGAGTACTCCTAAACACAAGGGCATGGTTTATTCCCACAGGAACAAATATGAAACACTACAACTTGGTATTCTCATTACTTTTTTCATTAACGGGATCTAATAAAACTGCTACTGTTTCAGATCCTTCATTATCACTAATACTATTTAAGTTGGCTCCTTTTAATTTACTCTTACCATTTTCCATGCAGCCATTTGCATCAACATTTTTGACAGGGGTCAGACTATCCGTTTCTGTTGGCTCTGCAGAAGCCATCTTTTCATCAGGGCTTCTGAGAGCAACTTTCCCTTCTACATCAGAACCTGGAGCCTGAGTATTATGATCCATCTCTTCTCTTTCCCTCGTGGGAGAAGCTACAATGCTTGAATAAGATGCTGGGCCAACCATCGAAAGGAGCACAGGCAGGAAAACAAGCCCATGGAACAAGCCATACAAGACTACACCAAAGAAAACCTGCAAAGGAAAATAATGGATGAAAACATGGGTCAGCATATTACAAGATGCATATTATTCATAAAATATTCATTAAATTTATTAAAATATATTCCTTATTTTTATGTTCTTTCAACTATGGATGCACAGTAAAGTATTGCTCATACATTAAGATACTTATTAGCTTCATATAAAAAAATATAAATGGTAAATCTTTCTGAAATGCAAAAAATGCTTATTCATATTCTACAAAATTTAAAATGAAATGTGAGATCTTCCTACAATGCACTACACCTATATCATAACACGAAGTGCTTGCAGAATGGTTAGTATTCACTAGTCGTGTTACTATGCAGTGTCAGAAGCAAACATTATTGTAAGTTTAAATTAAGGTATGATTATCAAGGTATCTAGTGCTGACTTAGGAACACTACAGATGAAAGAACAAAAGACAGGTACTAGGTACCAGAAGCCAAATTCATATGGGAAGAAACAAAATACTGCATCTGGAAATCAATCATACACTTTGTAATGATACACTCATTCCCAAATTTCCTACTCACATTCATAATTACTGTACTGTATAGGAAACTCTTAGGAATCATGCAAAATTTGTCCAACAGTTCATATAAACCACTGCAAATATTCTGAAACACAGAACTACCATAGTTTTTCTTTGTTATTTACACCATTAATGAATTTTTTACTTACACTGTAATGTTATATTACACATAAAACAGTGCTCACCTTGAAGAAAGTGATGAAGACATGGGAGTCAGAATTAGCCAGGAAGATGAAGGCCAGGAAAGTGCTGAATCCACCATTTAATACAGCCGGACCAATGGTTGCAACTGTCAGTCTTGCACGGTCATCTCTTGAACCTTCTTTTTTCATGAATGTATGACCAATGTGGGCAGCATAATCTACACACAACCCAATAGCAAGAACAATGTCTATGCAGGACACAGTGTCAATAGTAAGACCCCACCAATGCATCAGTGCCCCTACGTCAACAAGAGTCATGACAACGCAAAGCAGAACCATTAAACTCATGTACAAATTTGCAATAAGCACAAGAGTCACTAGAAACACAACCAACATAGCCAGTCCCATATTTGTATACAATTCTTTCTCAATGATCTTATCAGTTTCCCATCCACTATATATTCTTGCCCAAGCATTAACTTCCCCAGCAAAACCAATTTCCTTTATTAGTGCTTTAAGGTTATCCATTGCCTCAATCTGCTCTCTTGCTCCAGAAAATGGTCGATGTCTGTATTCTATACTGGAAGCCAAAATGGGGGGAGCAGGATCAGTACAATTTATAATTCCATCAAACCTGAAGTTTCTGATGCGATGTTTTGACCCACTTGGGGAGTGTAAGAATATGCTGAGTTTATCCAAAAATTCTTCTTCATTCTCATCAGGTTCAGGAACCTGAATCGCCTGCTTTTCCCAGTAAGCCTTGTATTTCGCAAACCAGCTATCGACCTCACTAATGGTATCGCTTGCTTCCAGGCGATTTACAAGCTCCTCAATTTTGGGCATCTCCTCAAAGTAATTCATCCTTCCAAAATAGATTGTCCCCATTTCTCCCGCAGTAGGGTAATACTGTTCTTGCTTCATGAAAAATTTGAACAAGTATGAACTCTGTGGCAAAAACCATATTGGATTAAATTCTTGCCTCAAATTGCTCAAGCCCCATCCTGATACTGCTAAAATACCTATTGTTATAAGGATTACAGTGATTTTTGAGGGCAATTTAAAGAGATATTTTGCATATACATCATGGAAAAATGTTTGACACAAATCCTTTTGACTACATTGGTTGGGAGTCCAATTCTTGGGTTTCCAGAACCATACAAAACCATGGCGTTTATCTTCTAAACGCTGCTGATCAAGAGCAAACCAAGCAACAAAGAATGTTGCCTGGAATGCATAAACAGCTGCAATTCCTACAGCAGCATAGAGACAAAAGGATCGCAGGGCTGGTAGAACAGTACCACTTCCTATGGCAAAGGCTGCAAAATCTGTGACTGATGTCACAGTGATTGATACACCTGCATGTTTGAGAGCAAGTCCAATACGTTCACCCAACTTCTCCTTTTTCTCTGATGGACTGAGATTACTCCATGCTTGCATTATTACAAACATATCATCAATGCCAAGTCCAAGGAGTAAAAATGGTAAAATATTGTTCACAGGACCAAATGGAACTCCAAATGCTGAACATATTCCATATGAAGTGAAAATAGACATTCCAACACACGATAAGCCCATCAGAGACAATACAGGTCGCTGCTCGACTAGATTGAACTTTCCAAGCATGACTTGGACATACATGAACATGACACCGAAACCTAATGCAAGGTACTGAACATCCCCCATAATAGTTGCTTGACTTATCATTCCAAAACTGGAGGATGCCATCAAAAAAAGATTTATACCCTTGGGTCGCTCTTTTTCATCCAAAACCGCCTTGATAAGCTCCTTTTCCCAATCAAAGCTGACTTTATCTACCTCCATGCCAGTTCCTGTGTCATCAACAAACTCACCAGCATCAATGGCTGTAAGATTAATGTGTGTTATCCACATCTGTCTTGAAGCACCAGCTTTAATAATTCTTCCCTTATCATCCCGTACAATGTCTCCCAAAAACTCGGTGAAATTTGTTGGAAAACCAAAAACAGCACTTTTTTCTTCCAAGTTAACATCATTAATGATTTCCTCAGGTGTCAGGTCTTCAATGTAAGTCCTATCATAACCCCATAGTTCTAAAATACTATGCTCCATACATTCTTGATCAATTTTGTCATAAAAGCCACAATAAGTTTCTCTGTCCAGCACAGTACTCCAGTCGGTCTCTTCATTTTGTCGCTTTGCTCTGGGAACTGCAACTGGCTCAGAGTAAAACCCTGAAGCAATTTCTTGAGACACACTCCTCCTTCTGCGACTAAAATAGTTGTTTGTTATCGTTGGCATCTTGGCGCACACATCACTCCATGAAGCTGCTGGCGTAGAAGCATTGGCAACTGCCTCATGGATTCGCAGCATTTCTAAAATAACACTTTTGTCCAGAACATTATCTGCCTCATAAATAGCAACATGCAATCTGTACTCTGCTGGAAAGTTTTCTTTCTGCCAGGCCATTACCCTCATAAAATCTGAATCTTGTGGAATCCATAGCTTGAATGGACGCTCCTCTACCGTAAAATTAATCAGACCTATTGAACACAATCCAGTCAATGCCAAGCAGGCAATAATAAAGGCAAACGGCCTTTTAGATATGGCTGCTCCATATGTATGAAATGCATTTTCTAAACCAGTAACAATGCCAAAGCTTAGCTTTCCCAATATATTACGAGATTTTGTCTTAGCTGCTGCCATCCTGTTGTCCACAGTAAGTCAAGCATACCACAAGGTCCCTGAAAAAAAAAAAAAAATGACATAACTAAAGTGGTAACTCCAAACAATAAAATAATTGTTGAAGTATGGCAACAGACAAAATGTATATATACACTAGCATATACTGTAATAATTAATAGTTCCAAAAATGCTCTTATCAAATAATAATACTATGTTCATAGTTTCATAGTTGCTTGTAAAAACATATAATTCTATTCCATTCCAAATATCTTTATAAAGTATGATGAGATTTTATGAAAAGAGCAAAGCCAATCTAAAATAAATATAACCTCATAAAAATCACCAAAGATGATGGATATACAATCATATGCTGTATACACAGCAAAGAGAAAATCATTTTGTTTTTTACAAATCATGCATAAAAGGACTGCAGTATAGATCTGGTTTCACTCCAGATTTATGGCTAAATACCAAGTCCTGGCAGTTTATTGAAACAAAATCTCTCACTGACTGATATTTGAATTTTATAATTACTGTGAAAAAATCTAGAAAGCATCTTCATTTTACAGTGCTTTTCATTTTCAGGGAGGATTTTATCCTACAACAATTACATAACAACAGCATAATTCATGACGTATTGCAGGGGTTAATACAGTAGGAGTTGCAACAATGTGATGCCACAACTCGCATTTTCATACACCTTTACTTGCTTGAGACCTTGATATAGCACTCCATATCTTTTTAACACCTAATCAGAACATAAATTAGAAACTGCAGAATGAACTACCAGAGCCTAAATGAAAGAGGCTGGCATTACCTGCTAAAAGTAACAATGGCATCAATACATCAAGCAGACAGGTAAAAGCTCTTATTTTATACTTGTCCATCTACTACAAGATCTGACTAGCCAACGAATATTTCCTATCTAATGGTCTAGTTTGTTGTTTAAGAGTTAGCTTGTCTTTCAAAGTTAAATTAACAACTGTATTCAGCTTGGCTGTACTTCATCATTCATAGTTAAGAAAGTTTAGGTCAGTTTTGCTGTGAAGGTCAAGGTGAAAAATAACTACCAATACTGCACTGCTTCAATAACAGATGGATGTGTGGTATTTTTGGCATAAGACTGTAAGAACTGGGCAATTGATGGTGTGAATACAACAGTGGCCAATGTATTCTGGGTGCACCATGGTACAGGTACTGTACTTTGTCCTTATGAATCATTAGGCATAAATGCATTAGCTTAAAAACATCAAAGTACTAACACTCTGTAAAGAAAAATTATACATTTTTCCATACACCATGAATAAAAATTTTTTCATATACTGTACTGGCATTGAAATGACTCCACTCCCTACACTCTTGGACAATAGTTCCTGAAATTTTTAAATACTGAATTTCTGGCATAACTAAAGAAGTAGCACATTTCTTGAAACATTATTGTGTTAAAAATTCATCATAAACAGTACTTTACTTAGGTTCGAGCACTTTAATTATTCAGACATTTCTCTTACCAGTACAGTATTCATTTAAGCAAGTAGGTGCTTGTGAAATAACAGATAAAGCCTGGGAAAGTAAAATGAGGTGGTGTTGCTAAGTAATTCACAGGAATGTGGTTACTTTGGATAAGTAAGCCTATGATATGGCCGCAGAGTGTAGAAGTAATAGAGGTAGGCAGAAAATCAGATGGGATGGCATTAAAGAGAGAGAAAAGTAATCAATGAGAGTAGAACATACAAATACCCAAAATAGAATTCTGTGGAGAAGGAAGACTCAAGCAGCCAACCCCACATAAACATAGGATTAAGGTCATATGAAGAGGACGACATACATATATTTATTCAGATGTTCAGGTTTATTTCTTGGATAATTGGGGATATTCAGCAAAACCTCCACTCAAATCTATTTTGCTTCTCCGATTCGAGTAATGGCACCACTATTTATGGCCATCACATTTAATGACCTTAGGTCATGCAGTGGCAATGTAACCAATTTTCTCAGACCTTTCATACTGCCATAGTCTACCTACCACAGCTTTCCAGTCATGGTTCCATGGGTACGGTTTCCTTCACTGAGGGTAGGCTTACACTCAAGAACATCTTTTACCTAAATTTTTACTTTTAAATATAGATATATCTATTAATTTAAATATTCAGGGAATGTTGTTCATTTATTATTATTAACCATCCAATCCACTATACCTTGGAAATAACTTACACGTAATGGGGATTTATGACTGAAATGTGCTTCTGCGTCAGCCAGGATCAGGTATGTACTAAAGTTTTAAACTATACAATAAAAATAAATATAAAAGCATTATGCACACAGCCAGAATTACCAAAGAGAATAAAAAAGGAGGGGATATATTATGGGACACTGACTGTCTGTTGTTCAAATTATACTGTACAGTACTGTGCAGCACTTAAAGCTCACAATGTATACCCTAAATGCACGTAGGCCAATGAATATACAGAAACTGAAATTTCCTTAACATAAATACTGTATCAAGTGCACCTTAAAATAGGTGTGTGTATTCACCCAACTATAACATTCAATCTAATTTCACGAAGTTGTCAACATCATTCATAGCCTGAATCTGATTTCTGGTCCCCCTTTTTTTTTTTGTCATTTTTTTACATATAGCAAATAAGCCTATAAAAGACACCTGCATTGCTGTCCACTTGTTACATTATGCTATTATAATAGGCCTAATGCAGGATGCTATTTAAATGTGCAAATATTCACATGGAACAAACACTGCAGGTTTCCAAAGGCTAACTGAATATGCTAAAATCATACCAAACATAAAACAAATGTGAAAGCAAATTTCTTAACAAACACAAAACAAACACGAAATAAAATTTTGACTTAGGCCTAACATAACACCCCACACAGTAAGAGAAAGCTTTTCATTTACAAGTTTCCATTTGAAAATTTGTTTGTAGTTTTATATCCTTTTTCATACATGTGAAAAGGGCAATGTAAAAAAAAATTCAACAGCTTAGCCTAATTACCTATTAGCTTCCCCGGACAGCAACCTCAGACAAGAAAGAAGTCCTTAAACCTAAAACAGAAGGCTATGCAAGGTTGCTTGGGCCCTGAGCTTCCTTGGGTTACAGGATAATACCAGTAACACGACCCTAATCCGTTTACCTTTGCTGTAAGCTTACCACTATAAATAGGCCTTCGCCTAAGCCCATCCGCCCTTGACCCCTTAGAAATGAACCGACAGTGGGCTAAAGCCTTTACAAGAAAGGTCAACCTGGGCTGTTTGGTTTCGGGAATACCTTCTCTCCTAATAAATTAATCCAATGATATAGGTTTATATCACCCTAAGCCAAATATTAAATAGGTCTTGGCCAGGTCTGTCAGTCCTTGTGACCCCTTAGCAATGAACCGACAGTTGGCAGAGATTATAACAAGAAAGGTCAACCTGGAGTGCCTTCGTCGCTGACACATTAACCCACTGATATATTCACGTGTTTATTACTACTCAATAAAGTTTTGGACAGTGGTCCCCTTGATTTCCTGAGCACCCTAAACGACAGACCTACCAAAATAGGAGCCCGGAGATGAGATGCAGAAGGAGCCGCTGCTGCAGCAGCTCACCTTCACCAAAAAATCTGCTTTGATTGTAAACAAACTACCTAAATTGCCCTTATTTCCAGGTGTACATGAATTGGGTTTAATCCTCACGTCAGAATGCGATACTCACTTCCTTTCACAGATACTGTTTTCGTAAAGTGACTTGATCCGACACCGTGTAAGTCCACCAGTTAGCTGTCACACTGAGCAGAGGTAAAAATATTCGTTGCTTACTCGCCCACTGTTTCCATCACACTGGAGCTCGTTTTCTTTGGCGTATAGGAGGCTGCTAAGGGCTGCTGCTGGGAGGAAGCCGGGGAGGAACAACAGTTGCTGATTGGCTTTTAAGAGCGGCAACAACGAATACCTATTGGGCATCAAGGACGGCATCACCTCTTGCAACAAAATAAAAAAATTGCTCTTTATTCGTTGATAATTTCCGTCGCCGGGGAAGGACAACAGTTGCTGGATGGCTTTTGAAAAGCGGCAACAACGAACACCTAGTAGGCATCAAGTCAACATCACCTCTTGCATCAAAGTTAAAAATTAATTATTATTCATAAATTGGTCCTGAGACCTTTATGGTTTTCAGAAATTATGGGATTTAGTTAGAAGATTTAATATTCACTCGTTGGTTACTCTTTTGGTATGAGTGTTAAACCACTCAGCTTTCGGTTACGGGGCTTCGTTAATCCCCAATTCCCCATCGTTCGTAAATCACAGATAAACAAACAGTTTCGCCCAAAACATAGGCCTATGTTTCGTATACATAGGCGTGACATTTAAGACTGTCACGCTGCAAGAAGCTAATTATGAATCAAATATGTAGACCATTATAAAAATGCACGCTGGAATGATTGCAAACGTGAGCTTAAGAAGTTAAGAAAGTAAGAAAAAAAACTGATGATCTACGAAACAGTTGTAGTAGATGGACTTGGTGCATTCCCGTGAGAGCAGTGCAATGAAATTAACATGGCGTGTAGGCTACTCTCATGATTAACATTTCACCGTTGTTCCTAACACTTGAGAGATCCATCACACATTTTATTCTATTTGTTTTCAGACACTTTTCCTTCAGAGAAAAAAAATTACCAAAATTCCAAAGGAGACCAAGATCGACTTATTTTATCAAACATCTTTTGGTTGCGAAGTGTTTTATCTATCAAACACCAGCATTCCAAGTGTAGAAATTAGAAACAAATTACCTGAAAATCGAAAGAAAAAAAGGGGACTAATATAAATCATTATCGATAATCAGAGGAAACAAAGCAATATGCTAATAAATGAAAGGTTTTATTTATTTGTTTCTAAATGCAACGCTGAGTACCCTCTCAGTTGCAAAGTAATTAATTACTTTTTATTTATAAATTGCCCCTGAAACCCCTACGTAAACTTTTTAGGCAGTGGGATTGCAATAACCTACCACAAGTAGCTAATTCCAGAGAAGATATTTTCATATTCTAGAAAACACCGCACACATTCCCATCTGGTGGCTGTTGCACCAGCGAAAGCGGGATTAGCGATACACGCAGAATAAACTGATGGGGAAGATTCTTATTCAAGGCACGACCTGCGCTGTCTTCGTTGATGCAAAAAGCAAGTCAAAATGGTCCACATATTTGATTCATAATTAAGCTTCTTAGTTCTTCCAGTGTGGTAGTATTATCCATCACGCCTTTGTATACGAAACATAGGCCTATGCTATGTGCGAAACTGTTCGTTTTGCTATAATGCCAATGAATAGCAACCTAAAGATAAAATGTTGACATTCATTTTCTTGGTTAAGAAACTCATTTCATGACAAAACAACTGCAAACTTTCCTGTTACATAATCTTGGTTAAGAAACTCATTTCATGACAAAACAAATGCAAACTTTCCTGTTACATAACCTTCCAGCTTTTATTTTGCAGAAGCCATAGTAATTCGGTAACCTGATCTATCATTCGGGTCTGAGGGCGTCACGATAAGCTCGATGGAACCTGTTCTAAATATAGGGCAGTTTTCGTTATACCGACGCTCTTCCGTATCCTTTTCAGCTGGGGATATCAGCGTTCGAGAAGAGGCTTTTTGTTTATTTTAGGGTAGGCCTATATTTTGTCCTGCAAGAATACGAACAGCACACGCACGCGCACATACACACACACATATGTATATATATATATATGTATATATATATATATATATATATATATATATATATATATATATATATATATATATTTATATATATATATATATACATGTAAATTTAAATTCTCTTTTCTTTCACTTAAGAACTTCTTTCTGTCAGAGTTAAACTCGGTTAGGGAATGGTCAACTTTCTGCCATAAAAATACCGTAGTCTGCGAAAGATTAGAGCACATGCCTTCACTTTCAGAGGGTGGGTTTTCAACTTTCTTCTGTATTCCCAGTCCTTTCATTTGGCTGTTTTTAAGAGGCGGGCTTGCAGTAATTTAAAAAAAATGTCTCTCAATTGCAGCTTTTCTCGTAGGGTTCAGCAAGGTCCTCTTCGGTAAGAGTCAAACTCTTTATGACAGAGAGTCACATAGTCAGCTAAAAATATCTGACTTTCAATCTTTCATATTTGCCTCATTACAGTTCACTTATTTTTATTTTAAATGCTACGTGTTTTTATTTTTTTTTAGCTGAAGTGATGATAAATAAAACCATAATTTGCTTGTCCGTTTCTCCAATGTAGTCGGTTTTTTACGTTTATTTTATTTTAGTCTTTTGTATCTTCACTTTTGTACTTCAGGTCCTGTGACTTCTTACATTTTCCTCCAGTCCTTTGCGCCCCAAACTGTAACAAGGATGGGTATGAGGCCATATTTAAATACTCTACAGCCATACGAGGTACCTTGTTGGCTGCAAGTTACACATATTAAATTTTTCTATTTAAAGATTGTGGTCTCGTATGTGAGGTAAACACTGATTTAGTTAAGAAATCAGCGAAAAATCAGCCTAATATCCAGAGCTTGCGGTACTTGAGTGCAATCACGAAACGAACATCCAGTATTTCAACAGTTTCTCCGAGGTCTTCGAACTATTTAGCTTTTCAGGATCCGTTTTTTTTTCTTTTTACTTTGTAACAACATGCAATTGAATAATAGCCTACAGCTTTTTAGTTTTGTGTAAAAGGAAACTATTGTGCCGGCTTTGTCTGTCTGTCCGCACTTTTTCTGTCCGCCCTCAGGTCTTAAAAACTACTGCGTCTAGAGGGCTGCAAATTGGTACGTTGATCATCCACCCTCCGATCATCAAACTTCATCCGCCCTCCAATCATCAAACATACCAAATTGCAACCCTCTATAGCCTCAGTAGTTTTGCTTTCATTTAAGGTTAAAGTTAGCCATAATCGGGCGTCTGGTAACGATAAAGGAAAGGCCACCACCGGGCCGTGATTAAAATTTCATGGACCGCGGCTCATACAGCATTATACCGAGATCTATACCGAAAGATACGATCTACTTCGCTAGTCTTGATTATACGCTGCACGGAAAACTCGATTGCGCCAAAGAAACTGCGGCCCATTATTTGCTTATTTATTTATTTTTTTTAGTCTGTAACAACATACAATTGAATAATAACCCATATGCAAATGTCTTGTACAAAAACAGGTTGAACCAATTACACTGTGTTACGTAAAAAAAAAAAAAAACCTAAGTTCCTTAAAAGATGAACCCCGATTTTTGAGGAACGGACTACCTTCCTAGTCGACCATTTACAAATAAAAACATTGCTTTGGATTCATACGGAAGTATAAGTTGACGCCGCTGATTGCTCATAATTTCCGTACATCAGGCTGTCAAGTAGACCCTCTCTTAATGGATCCCTTTGAAAGGTTCTTATCACCGTCCTTATCGATATAGGAGATTGGGCACTCGAGTTTAATCTCCTTGTAAATGTCTTTTAATTGGTATACCATGTCTGTTCCATTCGATACCGACGTTGTACAATCGAATTACAATGAAGGAATCATTGGCTTATTGATTTATTAAAAGCTTTTATTGTGTAATCAATTACAATGAATGAATCTTTGCCTTATTTGATTTATTAAAAGCTTTTATTGTGTAATCGATTACAGTGAAGGAATCATTAGCTTATTTGATTTGTTAGAAGCTTTTATTTATCATAGATTGAAATAGACGTTGGTCGCGAAAATAAAAGGAAATAAAGGTGCTTTCTAAAAAAAATATATAGCTTTGGACGAGTAACTGAATAATAATTTTTTTTTTTTTAAGAAACTGAGACTTAGGACCTAATATTCCAAGTTCCAAGTGATGCCATTCCACCCTCAAAACATTATTATAGGTCTTAACAAATATTCTGAAAACCAGAAACCTGTAGCTAACATAGTTTCTAAAAACAGGTCAAAGTAAGCAAAATGTTTGGAGGAAATAATAATTAACCCACCAAGTTTTATAATGATCAGAGAAAAATATCGAAAAATTGTGTTTTGGTCATTAAATTGGCCTGCGACCTTCCAGGAAGTGAGACAAAGTTAAAAAAAAATCCATGGAAATGATTACAACTCTCCAAGATACCAACACCCGCCTCCCCCCCACAAAAAAATTGCTCTCAAAGAGGAATGAAATGCTTACCTTCAAATTGGCCCATGACCTTACAAAATAATACCTTTGACACAGTGTCACCTTACAAAATAATACCGTTGACACAGTGTCATATTCAGAAGACTAGAACTCTCTGATTAAAAATGTTTAAACTTTAAAGTGACATATGACCATGAAATATATATTAAAAAAAATATTTAAGGGAGAATAATCTGTAAACCCAAGGTACTTGCCTACCAGGTTTTATCGAAACTGAAAAAAAGAAGAAAAAGAAGAAAATAATAATAATGATATTCTTCTTTTTCTTGCCAGCTTGTTCCCATTATTTTATATGGGGTCGCCGTGATGCCTTCTTTAGAAGGACTTTGATCTGGCTTTGGGGTAGACTTTGTAGTCCCGATCGGCTGCCCTGCCTGTCATCGCTTAGACCCCGGTATTGTGTACATGTATTGTACCAGTTCACCAGCACTCTTTCGATATTAATACTACAAAAACAATACTCTGTAATAAAGTCTAATAATGATGGTGATGATGATCATCATTACTGAAAAAATGCTTCACCTCTGTCAGAAGTCAAATTCCGCAACGGTTTACTATAATAATGTGCGGAGAATATTTTTAGACATTTAAAAATGATCGAAGATAGTGGCTGAACAAGGCTCTTCAAAGCTCCGGTCTGCGTTGTCAAAGGCTTAATAAGGAACTCTGCATTATATGGCAAATAGAAAATTGTGGTTGTTTATTTCCTCGGCATTATTATTATTATTATTATTATTATTATTATTATTATTATTATTATTATTATTATTATTATGATCTTACATAGAGAGCTTCCATTAATCCCCTTTTTGAGAAAGGAAGAACATTGCAAGAGAGAGAGAGAGAGAGAGAGAGAGAGAGAGAGAGAGAGAGAGAGAGAGAGAGAGAGGAGTTGAACTGAACGTAAATTTCTTTCTCTCACAACATCTATTTCAGATCCACTGCAATAGATTGGAATGCCATCTAGAGCCATCTCTTAGCATCGAGTGCCCTTGAACGCGGGTTCGTTACTTAAATTCTTGTTAAAAAGACTCTAGTGAAAGGCGGGTACCATGCAGGACCTAATGGCAATCCTTGGTTTGGTGACACATGCGACGTGAAAACATGAAAAGCATCTTTTTTTTCTTTTCCAAACCCTGAACAGCACTTGGGCCCTGCTCGTTGTGCTATTACACGTTCCTTGTACGAATAAAAGCGAGTATTCATAAGACTTGCAACAAGCCATAATAGTCTGATACAAGCAGGCGTGGACCACAGTGAAAGCTGAAAGTCAACGGAGTAGGCTTAAGTTGAAAACAGGCATTTCCATAGTCTGATACAAGCAGGTGTGGACCACAGTGAAAGCTGAAAGTCAACGGAGTAGGCTTAAGTTGAAAACAGGCATTTCCATAGTCTGATACAAGCAGGTGTGGACCACAGTGAAAGCTGAAAGTCAACGGAGTAGGCCTAAGTTGAAAACAGGCATTTCCACTCTGTAAGAAATTGTAGAAACAATATAAATGCTTAAAGTTGTGTGCACTCCTGCGTGAAATGGTGAACATTTCATTTTTCGCTAATCTTCCTCCCTTTTGCAACGTGATATTAGAATAATCACCTTGTTCAAGTTACTAATTCGTAATATATTTGGAGTTTTATGCAGAAACAGAGGAAGAAAGCAGTTCAGACGATGTATGTTTAGTATTTTATTTCATTTTTCCTGTGAAGCTAACAACTACCACCTCAATATTGACAATAATAATAGTAGGTCAAGAAAATTATGTTTGGTTGAAAGGAAAATTACTTAGTACCTTGAAAGGCAAACCATCAGAAAAAGTAAACAGTCCTTATAACTGCTGACAAATGATCTGTGTAATTCAAGTTATGAATGAAATCGTTTCCATTAGAACAATCTGGCCTTTTGCCAAACCTAGGCCTAGGTGATAATCTTATGAGGAGTCCGTACTACTATGGCCCGCACCCAAGCAACAGCCAAGAGCAACGCTGAAAGGCCCATAAAAGCTTACGCCGATATTATGTTTACACATTGTCACGGTATCTGCTTCGATATCGAAAGGTTAAGCTCAGTCAAGGGACATGAGCTGCCTGAGGGCAACTTAAGAGGGTGCTCAAGAGCTTATATTAAGGTCACGTGCGCCGACGAGAGTCGAAGAAACGAAGAAAGAAGCACTACCAGTCGACTACATGTCCGCTTTACAGTTTTTAATGGGGGATTATCTTCATCTTGATTTGACAAAGATGGGCTATTATTCCTCGAAAGGGGACATTTTCGTTTTAGGCGAGCGATTGCTTATGGGAATAACTTGATGTACAGAGAAAGCGAGCGAATCATTTCAAATTTAATGCTCGTTCATATTTGCACGTCTGCTTCGCGAGCTTAGACTCAAGTTGTAGTGCCTTTGTGTTTAGTCTCTCTCTCTCTCTCTCTCTCTCTCTCTCTCTCTCTCTCTCTCTCTCTCTCTCTCTTGTATAGAAACATTTTTTCAACCTACCATCTGCCTCTTTCTCGCTTTTTCACATAAAGGGACTCTATACTCTAGAAGTTATTGGTTGTGTTTAGCAAGGTTCATATGAATGTCCTCTCTTTTAAATATTAGTAGTAATAAGACCATGATCAAGGCCACCGAAAATAGCTCTATCTTTCGGTGGTCTCGGTATAATGCTGTATGAGCCGCGGCCCATGAAAATTTCAGCCACGGCCTGGTGGTGGCTTGTCCTATAGCGCTGTCAGACGCACAATCATGGTTAACTTTAACCTTAAATAAAATAAAAACTGCTTTGGCTAGAGGGCTGCAATTTGGTACGTTAGATGACTGGAGGGAGGATGATCAACATACCAATTTGCATCCCTCTAGCCTCAGTAGTTTTTAAGATCTGAGGGTGGACAGAAAAAGTGCAGACGAACAGCAAAGCCGGCACGATAGATTTTTTTCCAGAAAACTAAAACTACAAATCTGTCTGATTGTCTACAACAATTAATGAAATAAAGCACAGTATGCCAGTGAGCCATTGTGTTGAGGATTAATGGTTCCCAAACTGAAGTATTCAGCCAAATCCAGTTAAATTTGAACAGTCACTTTTCACATATAGTTGCACGAATTTCTCTCTTTTTCCAAGAAGCAATTCTTCCCTGATATTCTTTTCAATTCAGCTCAGACATGAAAGTCACTGAATGGGAAAAACAACGTCACTTCAAGTTTTACCGCTTTTCGGAAAATGCAGGGAACGAATTGACAAAAGTTACGTTATTTATCATTTTGGACGGGACGTTCCAATGCTTCAAGGTAGCACATGATTAGAAATTGAAAGGTGATTGTAATATTATCTGAATTATGTTTGAAATTATTGTATCTAGAGAAGTATTTGCAACCTGTTTTAGGGATGACGTTTGTCATTTCTGTGGCCTTAGGACCTTGAAAATTTGGCCGTCATAATCATTTAAAACAAATAGTCAGAAGCCCATTGGGCGCCCTCATGCCAAATTTCATGAAAATCTAATGAAAAAGATTGATGTAAATAACAATATAGACGAAAAAGATAAATTTCAAACGAATTATACTGGCTTATCTGCAAATTTTAAGTCGATACAGTTTACACTAAAGCATTTGGTTCCTGGACTATCCAGTTGATTCTTGTGACCTTGATGTGCTATTGTTCTGATTTTCTGCTAACGCGCACAAAGGGGTCATCGTGTCTCATAGTCGGGCGTGAAAACTTTTCCTTTTCCATTTCATTTAATTTCGTTCCATTCTTGTCTTTGGCTCTGCAACTTATTACTTTTACTTATAGATATTTACGAATTTTATCATCACACAGACAGACACACACACACACACACACACACACACACTCTCTCTCTCTCTCTCAAGTTCCACAACCTCAAGCCACACGTTCCAAGAGAGTATGAGACAAACACACGCATATGTTTAAAGACAGATCACGGCTTATTATTAAAGGGGAATGAAACAAAATTACCGAAAGATGGAAGAAGAAGAGTTTAAATTTAAGTAAAAAAAAAAAAAAAAAAAGAAAGGAGATTAAGATCACAGCTTCCTCTTAAAAAGGTAACTGAAACAATAGTATCGAAAGATGGAGCAAGAGTTGAAGCTAATGTAAAAAAAAAAAAAAAGTCAAAATATCTTAATCTGGTACAAAGGGAGGGCAAGCATCACTAGGGCACCTCTGTCATCATCCCGAACATCTGTTGTAACTTTGGCAACCCCCGTAATGCATTTCCAGCTCCGAAGGCGTGCGTATGCATAAAGAGGATCAAGGGAAGGTTGGAAAATCTTGAATATCGTAATAGACGAGGAAACAGAGAATATCCCAAAACTAAGCGGGTCTCAATCAGTGAATACGTAAGTCATACTATGATGCTGAATTCGTACTTTGTTTAAGAAGGTTGGTTTCTAGTTAAGCAAATCATAATTTACAGAATCCCACCAAAACTGGGTTTGTTCTCATGAAGGGTAAGACTTCATTTCAATTTGGTCTTATATCCATTTGAATTACCTTATGAATACTGTTACATATATACACATACATTATAATAACATGCATCATACCCTCTGTTAATCTTTGATATCTTATCATGGCCAAATTTTCATGTTCTTTTGCACTCTTGTTTCAATGATTTTCCTACCAGTGCTCAATATTCGTTGACAAATGTTGATATTCTTTTCAACAAACACACCCACACACACATATATACGTACACACACACACACACACACACACACACATATATATATATATATATATATATATATATATATATATATATATATATATATATATGTGTGTGTGTGTAGGAAAGGTGAAAATCAAAGACCTGGTACCAAGCGCTGTCGTGTATCGCGTACACTTCTTCGGGGTACAGAGAAGTGTACGCAATACACGAAAGTGCTTGGTACCTGGTCTTTGATTTTCACCTTTCCTGTGGTTGTCTACGTATATATTTGTCACGTGTAGTTTGGTGACTCATTGGTTATATATATATATATATATATATATATATATATATATATATATATATATATTATATATATTAACCTCCTTAACTTCCTGATTCCTTCACACTTTTTCGATGCGCTTGTCTTTAGAAAGCCTGAGTCAAGTGAATAATGTTACATCTTTCTAATATACAAAGTGAGGGTTCTTGTCTTGCCACGGAAGTGGTAGAAGTGGATGGGTCTTAACACACCCACTAATTTATTCTTAATTTTAATTTCACCCTGTAATGTGTCCATGAAAGACTGGGCGCAATCAAAGTTACTTACGTCATTTGATCGTATCATAAAAGCTTCTGTGTTAAGCGCCTTTTCATGCACTGGTTACTGATTAAAAAGGACATTTATTTCCATAAAACGTCGCGAGAATATTCATGTTCGTGTTCTTTATTTGTTGTACAACATTTCCTGAAAGTTTAAGGTGTTGCTACAGACTTACTTAGTTTTAGTTTTCTGTAAAAGAAAACTATTGTCCCGGCTTTGTCTGTCTGGCCGCACTTTTTTCTGTCCGCCCTCTTGCCTCAGTAGTTTTTATTTTTTTTAAGGGTAAAGTTAGCCATGATGGTGCGTCTGGCAACGATATAGGACAGGCCAGCACAAGGCGGTGGTTAGAGATTCATGGGCCGCGGCTCATGCAGCATTATACGGAGATCACCAAAAGATAGGTCTATTTTCGGTGGCCTTGATTATGCGCTGTAGCGGCTGTACAGATAATTCGATTGCACCGGAGAAACTTCGGCACATTTTTTACTTGTTTTTTTGTTTTTTGTTTTTGATATCGTGTGATCACAGTTTCTTAATGACTGCAGTGTTACCACTACCCTTTGTCAGATTCTGTCGAGTTAAGGCTCTAAGTCATCTTGGCAAGATTAACCGGTCCATATCTTTCCTCCTCATCCTCCTCTTTCTCTCTCTCTCTCTCTCTCATGGTTTACGTTCCAAACTTCGCCCAGCAGCTGCAAAAGAACAACCATTGTATAACTTTCAACAGCAAAGAAGTGTTTAAGTTTAAACAGAAGTTGATATCGTAACTAATTACATTTGTTAATTCTGACATCAGAGTACTGTGCAAGGAATGGAGCTCTTAGTTAAGATGATTCATGCCTCAGCAATTGATAACTTAATCACGGAAAATGAAACAATATTATCATACTTCTAGATTATAATGAACCCATAAAATGCAGGACTTTTTGTTTTGAAAGTCCCTTTCATGTGTCTTTGTACGTGGACGCGTTAATGTTATGTCTGTGCGTGCGTGACTAGGAATTCATGCGACACACACCCATCCGCGTGCAACATTTCATTAGGACGTAGAAAGGAGGGGCAGCCGTGTGTTCTTGTCAAGTGCCATATCGAAAATAAAAACTGATCAATGTTAATTTGAATAGGAATTAAAAGAGCGATAAATATTTATGGCGCAAAAAGTCTAATTTCAACGGTTGCTCTTATATATTAGCCTGGAAAGCTACCCTCTTTGTTTGTTTATATTCAAAGCAAATATGGCAACACACGCAGTGAATTCTTTCAAAAGTCACCCTTGACAGGCTCTGATTTCTTTCATGGAAAAAGGCAGTTTAGCTCTGAATTCGTCCGTGGAGTTCGAGAGAAGAGCTAGACATCAGATGGGAATCTCGACTGAGCATCGCTTTTTCACCTTTCCATCAGACCAACGCTACACAGAGACTTTGGTTTGCCGTCGTCTATTGGCCTCCGCGTTAAAAATAATAGTTTAGCCGCGTCATAACTATATTCCTAATGGAACGCGCTGCCATTTTCATCCTGTACGATCAGGGCTGATGCGGAGCAATCGAGTGTTTAAACCCGGTATTATTAATGGGACGTGATCGGTGTAATGCAGGGCGGATTACAGAACAACGGGAGCTTTGTCACAACTGTCACTCGAGTTTCTGAATTTTCATGGGCTTTTGTTGTCGTTGTTGTTGTCTTTATTGTTATTGTTACTGCTAGTGTTATTGTTGGCATTTCCCTGGCTGCGTTTCGGCGGGTCTTTATGGTCGTAGTTACTGTTATTGGCGTTGTTATTTTTCAGTGTTAGTCTTGTTATGTGTTAGCGTATCTCTTTCAGGAAAGAAGTCTGCTTGCTTATGTATGTTATACATTACAGGTAGAGGACAAACAGAGGTAAAACCTGACAGAGATAATGAAGAAGACTGATTAATTGATTTGTTTCAGTGATATCGCTAAAGAAGAAGAAGAAGAAGAAGAAGAAGCAGCGGAAGATGAGTTACAAACAAATAAGACCCTTTATCTTGATGTAAATCTTGATATATTATTAAAGATACACTTAAAATCCTCAAACTTTACGAGCAATATTGTCCTCACCGTCAGAAAGAATACTGACAATTCAATTATGTTTTAAGGAAGCAACGGCAGCCTCTGGAGAGCTGGTTATTTCCTTCATCCAATTATCAGAAAAATCCTTTGCTGCCTCAAAATTCCGGAGCTCCATTACTTTTGCAGTCTCCTCTGATGTCTTTATATTATCATTTCGGAATATAAAACATATGAACAGATAAAGTGAAAATTGGTTATGTTGGGCTAGGCCTAAGTGAAATGTTCCTCGCTGAAGTATACACTTTCTTGAGTTTTTTTTCAGAAAATCATCGGCAAGTATAGATAAAATTGAAAGGGGAGATAGAAATATTAAGGAAAAACTGTGATATATTATTATTACCCAGAAGATCAACCCTATTCATACAAAACAAGCCCACAGGCTTCCAAATAACATGGTGTTCATTTGAAAGAGGTAACAGAAGGTAAAAGGAAATAGGAAATGCTAATTAAGTAATAAAACACAGGTTAGGTGACCACAAAGAAACGTGTTTTTGGGTCTAGGGAACATGTGACTCTCTTCGCGGCCTTTTCTGTAGAGCTGCTGCCAAGGGACCGTAAGCAACACGTGGATAGGTATCATAGCCTCCGAACTTTCTCTCTTCGTCCCCTATGGAAGAAGTGCCAGGAAATTCGTAGTCTGGTCGCGTATGGTTGACCAAAGCTGTGCTTTGTCAAGCAGTGATGAAAACTATATTTTATTTTCGTGCTAGATAGAACCTCTTTGGATAGAACACAAAGAAAAAATAAGAAAATAGTAAACGAATTTTCTTTATGTAAATTAGAAGCAATGTGAAATTTTGTATGTCTCAGTTATGAAGAAAAGTTGTAGATGAAGCCCTCATCGTTTTCCACTATCAAAGGTATATTTCCACAAATGATGTTGCAAACACATCCACACACACACATATATATACACATACATACATACATATGTATGTATGTAAATATAAATATATATATATATATATATATATATATATATATATATATATATATATATATATATATATATATATATATATATATATAAGGAATAACGCTGTAAAACTGAGAACAGCAGGCAACGCCAATGACGAAGGAAGGAAAAGAACAATGCAAGAAACGCAGTGGACCCGTTGAGTTATGGTACACTCAAGAAAAAAACGGCCATCGTGGCGTAGTTCATCCCAAAGGTCACTCGTCTCTGTCTCTTTATGGTTTTGCATAATCTGTTCTGATCTTCACTGGAGTCTGTCCAAGTCTTTCGAGGTCTTCTGAGTCTGTCCAAGTCTTTCGAGGTCTCCTGAGTCTGTCCAGATCCTTCAAGGTCTTTTGAGGTCTTTTGAGTCTGTCCCGGTCTTTCGAGGTCTTTTGAGTCTGTCCAGGTCTTTCGAGGTCTTCTGAATCTTTCCGGGTCTTTCGAAGTCTTCTAAGCCTGTCCAGGTCTTTCGAGGTCTCCTAAGTCTGTCCAGGTCTTTCGAGGTCTTCTAAGTCTGTCCAGGTCTTTCGAGGTCTTCTAAGTCTGTCCAGGTCTTTCGAGGTCTTCTGAGCCTGTCCAGGTCTTTCGAGGTCTTCTGAGTCTGTCCGGGTCTTTTGAGGTCTTCTGAATCTGTCCGAGTCTTACAAGGTCTTCTGAGTCTGTCTGGGTGTTTCAAGGTCTTCTGAGTCTGTCCAGGTCTTTCGAGGTCTTCTGATTCTCTCCGGGTCTTTCGAAGTCTTCTAAGTCTGTCCAGGTCTTTCGAGGTCTCCTAAGCCTGTTCAGGTCTTTCGAGGTCTTCTAAGTCTATCCAGGTCTTTCGAGGACTTCTAGGTCTGTCCAGGTCTTTCGAGGTCTTCTGAGCCTGTCCAGGTCTCTCGAGGTCTTCTGAGTCTGTCCGGGTCTTTCGAGGTCTTCTGAATCTGTCCGAGTCTTACGAGGTCTTCTGAGTCTGTCCGGGTGTTTCAAGGTCTTCTGAGTCTGTCCAGGTCTTTCGAGGTCTTCTTAATCTGTCTGGGTCTTATAAGGTCTTCTGAGTCTGTCCGGGTGTTTCCAGGTCTTCTGAGTCTGTCCAGGTCTTTTGAGGTCTTCTCAATCTGTCCGGGTCTTACGAGGTCTTCTGAGTCTGCCCGGGTGTTTCAAGGTCTTCTGAGTCTGTCCAGGTCTTTCGAGGTCTTCTTAATCTGTCCGGGTCTTATGAGGTCTTCTGAGTCTGTCCGGGTGTTTCAAGGTCTTCTGAGTCTGTTCAGGTCTTTCGAGGCCTTCTGAGTCTGTCCGGGTCTTTCGAGGTCTTCTGAATCTGTCCGGGTCTTACGAGGTCTTCTGAGTCTGTCCGGGTGTTTCAAGGTCGTCTGAGTCTGTCCAGGTCTTTCGAGGTCTTCTGGTCTTCGAAAAGATGTTGCTTAGAAATGGAGAAGTCGTAACTACGAGAATTGCAGAAAGAAGCACAAAGGAAAAGACATACTTTTCCATTGTCTGTTTGAGTATAACAGCTTTCGCACTGTGCAGCGTGCAGATTTTTCTTTGTAAAAAAAGCTTCTTTTCACTAAGACGGGATTCAGTTTTACGGATTTAGTTTAAGTATTTACGTAAAAAACAACTCTCGGAGACCATACGAGTTGTTGAAGGCTGTAGGTTAATAATAATAATAATAATAATAATATAATAATAATAATAATAATAATAATAATAATAATAATAATTCATTAAGCCTTCTCAATTTAGGAGACTCAATATACGATTAATTCGCCCTTTAAACAGGACATGCTTCAGGAAGGGTCTGCTTATTGCTATTATTATTATTATTATTATTATTATTATTATCACCTTACTAGGTGGGTATCCTGAGTGTGGATCAGGGCAGCAAACCGCCTCCTAAGGATCTGATCTCTTCATACCCCGATTTTATAGGATTAAATCACTCTTCTAACAGCCCTTGTTACGGCCAGTCTTACACTTTTTCTGGAGCAAGCCCGGTTCGAGGTCTGGGCCTCCAGTCTCTTTCAATTTCCTCCTGAGATCCTTTGGGATTAGTCCTAGTGCCCCCTGAAGGATAGGTACTACTTTCTTTTCAGCTGGCCACAGTCTCTTGATGCCATCTTCAGGTCTTTGTACTTTCCTATCTTTTTCTCTCTTCTCTACCTTAACTCTCGTGACGTATGGTGTGGCTTCATCTATCTGTCATTATTGTTATTATCATTTATTATTATTATTACTATGCATATGGATCAACGCTTGAAAATAGGTTTCCTAGAGCAGAACGCACTTATGTGAAAGGTACAGGACCCATATTCATTACTTAGTAATCATATAAAACTAGCCAACTTTGAATGCCACTTATTTATATAAAAAATGATTTACTGACGTTTTTATCTGTTTCTTTATTATTTTGTTAATTCATTTTTCTTTCTGAATAACTGGCTTTTCTTTCTGTATTTCCTTGTACCTTTTGTTACTTCTTTCAAATGAATAGCATATTCTTTGGAAACTTGAATTTCAAGTCAGTGGCCTCTGTGGGCTTGTTCCACATGAATAGGGTTCATTTTCTGAAAAATAATAATAATAATAATAATAATACATCCCAATGAGAATTTTTCACAGTACGATTTTTAGTACATTTTAACGGTGACCATCATTTAATCCCATGTTATTTATGTCAAAATTTCCCATAATGTTTTTAGTATTTGGCCTGGTATTTGACTGCACCATGGCGATTAATCATAAATAACGTCCATTAGGGAGATGAAATCTATATTTTTCCCCATTAAGGCGTAACGAATGTCATTCCTGCAGCGCCTGCACGACATAGAAGTGTTAAAGTATATATATTTTGGTTAAAATAAAAGGAAACTCTCGCCTCATGAATAAATCTTGAATAAGGGAAGAACTGTACAATTGCAGAGAAAATGGAGAGCTGATAGGAAGGTGTTCTGAGGGAATGCCTATGTATAAAATATAAAAGGTTTGAAAGAGGTAGTAGAAATGAATCCTCCTACCCAGGAAATGAGAGTGTGTGAGAGATGAAGGTAAAAGTCACAATGTGTGTGTGTGTGTATGTGAGTGTGTTTGTGTGGGTACCGTAGGGAAGCGGTGATGTTCAACACGCAGCTGAGGAGCCTTCTGTGTAGGTGTTTGAAATGGTTAAAGTTGTGGTGTGTATATATATATATATATATATATATATATATATATATATATATATATATATATATATATATATATATATATATATATATATATATATACAGGACATACATACATACACATACATATTATGCCCTTCTCTGATCTGTCCGCAATCCACCACAGGCAGGTACCTACAGTATACCAGGTACACATTTACTGCTCATGTAAGAAGAGGTATGATCTGTTTTAAATGGAACATCCCCAGAGCATTCACAAGCTGTGATGACTGTTTTATATACATATATATATATATATATATATATATATATATATATATATATATATATATATATAATATATATATATATATATATATATATATAATATATATATACATATATATATATGGATATATATAATTATAATTTATATACATATATATAATATATGAATATATATTTATAATATATATATATATATATATATATATATATATATATATATTATTTATATATGTATAAAATGGAAAATAAGAGTGGAATATAAGAGAATTGCTTCTCCAATTCACGGAAACCGGAGGCAAAAAGGGAATTCCGAAGCTCACTGAAAATGATGGAACCGATTCATCTCTGTATTGTCGTCTTGCTTTGTTGCAAGTGGTTGGAAGCTTTCGTATTTACTTTGACGTCAGCATGAAGAAAGCCCTTATGAAATTAATAAACGAAGAGATAAATGGGCAAATAAGTAAACAACTATATGAATTAGGTAACCAGACATTTATAGGTAGATGGAGGAAAATAAAGATATATCAGTTAAACGGAAATACGAAAAATAATATTGATAGATGCGAAAATACGTTGCTTGTTGAATAGCCAGACTGACAGTCATATAGACAGATACATAAATAGATAGAGACAGATAGATAAACAGGAAGATAAATAGATCGAGAGATAGACAGGGAGAAGTATAAATAGATAGAGACAGATAGATAGACAGAAAGATAAATAGATCGAGAGATAGATGGACAGAAATATAAATAGATAGAGAGATAGATAGATAGACAGAAATGACAGAAAGATAAGTAGATCGAGAGATGGATAGACAGAAATATAAATAGATAGAGAGACAGATAGATAGACAGAAATGACAGAAAGATAAATCGATCGAGAGATAGACAGAAAAATAAATAGATCGAGATACAGATAGACAGAAATATAAATAGATAGAGAGACAAACAGATAGACAGAAATGACAGAAAGATAAATAGATCGAGAGATAGACAGACAGACAGACAGAAATATAAACAGACAGAGAGACAGATAGATAGAAAGATAAGCAGATTGAGAGATAAATAGAAGGACAGAAGGACAAATAGATTGAGAGATAGAGAGAGAGAGAGAGAGAGAGAGAGAGAGAGAGAGAGAGAGAGAGAGAGAGAGAGCGGACAGACAGGCAGAAAGATAGACAGAAAGATAGATAAATAAACAGAGAGAGAGAGAGAGAGAGAGAGAGAGAGAGAGAGAGATAAAAGATGAGGGAAAGAACAAACAGATAAATAAATTCCATGGCTCTTCCAGGCAGTTTCCTTGTGCTAAGCAACAGCATCTAGCTTGGGTATGCAAAGGACTACAATATATAGTAATAAAAGTCACTGGGAGTTAAGCGTTGCATGAAACTCGCTTTTGTGACGCCATTTCACCCCAGTGTGGAAATTTTATGGCTTGGAGAAGTTGACTTTATGTCTTTTTTTTTTTTTTTTGCTTTGCGTGCGTTCTGAAGATGATTTTTTATTTTCTATTCTTTACGATGCGGTAATGGTATCTGCATGACTTATTCATTCTAATTTCTTGTGGTGTTAAGATGTTCTAAGGCAATAGAATGTGTAATTTTTATTAATGCATTTTTATTTTTGTTTGCGAAGATAATACAAAAACTTCATCGCTTATGGAAATGAGTTTTACATATTTTGAAAAATTTTTTTTATATTACGTAATATTTACGTAACTGTACGGAGTTATTTTCCGGAAGGTTTTAGCAGTTGCTTTTTAATCAGCTTATAGGATCACCAACTAGCTACCTGGGAACTAAAGGCCATCCTTACCAACTCCTACATATATGTACACGTGCACACACACACCCACACACATATATGTATGTGAGCATTTATCTAGCTATCTGTATGTATATATATATATATATATATATATATATATATATATATATATATATATATATATATATATATATATATATATATATATATATATATATATGCAGAATCTACTGGTTACTTTTACCAGACACATATGCAATTCTAATAGCCACAATGCCCTCTTAACTTCTCGAATTCTTTGCGCTTTTTTTTGGATGTGCTTGTAACTACGAAGCCGTACATCCAGACGCAAGAAATTGAAGACTGTGATTGCCGGTCGCGGGACACGAACCCGCGCCTTCAATTTCTTGCGTCTGGATGTACGGCTTCGTAGTTACAAGCACATCCAAAAAAAAGCGCGAAGAATTCGAGAAGTTAAGAGGGCATTGTGGCTACTAGAATTACATATAATATCTCTCTCTCTCTCTCTCTCTCTCTCTCTCTCTCTCTCTCTATATATATATATATATATATATATATATATATATATATATATATATATATATATATATATAAATGGACACGCTTATTACTACAATGCCTATGACTCAAAATAAAGAAACAAATGAAGAAAATTCTAACGCCCGTGGCAGGATTGCCCCTTCTTTTGAAATTAAGAGATCCTAGTGGCCATTGGGGTTCGTCTACTCTGCAGTAAAACGTCATAAACACAAGCTTGTATCTTATCGCCCACATACCACAAACGGGTTAAATGCAAGTCGACGATTTATGGTAGCCCTAATCAGTGCTTTATAAAATTCTCCAATATTTGACAAAGGTTCGTTCTCCACTTACGGTCGCCGACTCGTTTTCAACTTGTTTATGATTAGTATGCGATAAGTTTCTGACAAGTTTTACTGCATCGTGGACGGACCCTTGCAAATACGTAACTGTCTGATAAAAAAATGACTGTCAGATTCTCTCTCTTTATTATATATATATATATATATATATATATATATATATATATATATATATATATATATATATATATATATATATATATATATATATATATGTATATATATATGTATACATACATATATATACATATATATATATATATATGTATATATATATGTATATATGTATATATATATATATATATATATATATATATATATATATATATATATATATATATATATATATATATATATATACATATATACATGAAAAATTCACACACAAAGCAATACAAAAAAGAAATAGGTCAATGACATAATTGTAACTTCAGTTAATAAAGAAAGGTGAAGACTTCAGGGTACAAGAATATGTCCATACCAAACTTGGTTGGTTGGGATAGAAAAAATATCCTCTTTAGTTATCCGTTTTAGAAGTTTATGAACTAGAACAGACTTATTTTTTTATTAACGTACTTATGTTGCAAATTAGACTTTAAAAGCATTCCTGAATATGTTACTTAGCTCCAGCTAGTTTTTTTTCCTTTAAGAGAAAACTATTGTGCCGGCTTTGTCGTCCGTCTGCACTTTTTCTGTCCGCCCTCAGATCTTCAAAACTACTGAGGCTAGAGGGCTGCAAATTGGTATGTTGATCGTCCACCCTCTAATCATCAAACATACCAAATTGCAGCCCTCTAGCCTCAGTAGTTTTTTTTTTTTTTTTTACATAAGGTTAAAGTTAGCTATAATCGTGCGTCTGACAACGATACAGGAAAAGCCACCACCCGACCGTGGTTAAAGTTTCATGGGTCCCGGCTCATACAGCATTATACCGCGACCACCGGAAGATAGAGCTATTTTCGCTGGCCTTGATTATACGCTGTACAGAAAACTCTATTGTGCCGAAGAAACTTCGCATTTTTTACATACTTGTTTGTTTGTGACTCGGAATGCAAAACGACCAGGTGTTCGTTTCCTCCTCCTTTTTTGCTGAAATGTATTTGCAAGTCAAGAGGTTCAAGTTACGCAATCGGTACTTCAAAAAAGCCGGTTTTATTCCGTGCAGCTTTGGGCTGGCATAATCCCTTCATTTACGGTTACACAACCCGAACTTTACAGGATAAAGAAGCTCTGTATGTGCAATGCGTTAACTCGATCGATGTGATGTTTGCACAGCTTTTCAGCAAAGTGTAAAACTGAGCGCAAGTTGTCGGCAAAATGTTTGTTTATCTTGATAGTCAGTCTTCGGCTTCCTTTTCCGCCTTCCTTGGTTGCTGCTGGTTTTGCAAAGACCGGGAGCTTGCTTTGGTGAATTTGAACAGCAAAGCTGGAATGTCACCTTTAACGCCCTGGTTTTCTTGATCAATGCGTATTTTTCAAAGCGTATCACAAAGACTGCTTCCCCTAGTCTCATCCCCACCTTTCAATGATATTGTCAGGGACTCAGAGCGAAAATCTGAATAAAAACAAAGATTTTCTGTCTTCAGTGAAGACGCCTAAAAAGATGAAAAATCTCCCTTTCATCATCGTAAAGCCTCCGATGGAAAAGCTAACAAAATTTACATAAGAAATTCCACTCTTCGTGATTTTAGAATCAGCTAACAAAGTCTCTCGATATAACTGACCCAAAGGTATGTTTTTAGACTGCCAATAAAGCGGTAAGTACGCAGGTAAAATGATTACAAGAGACTATAGCATTTGGTCTATTTATATCCGTGAATGACTTGCAGAAGTACATGAGATCACACGAGCACAGAGAATTTTCTTTTGAAAGAAACAAAATGCTTCGTCATTAAATACGTTTTTGTCAGTCCTGTGTGCACCATATTATTGTCTGTCAATGTGTGTGTGAGAGAGAGAGAGAGAGAGAGAGAGAGAGAGAGAGAGAGAGAGAGAGAGAGAGAGATTTCCTTTGAAAGAAATTAGAAATAATAAAAAATTCGTCACAAAAAGTGCTGTTGTAGGTCCGGTGTATACCAAATCACTGTATACAGTGTTCGAGAGAGAGAGAGAGAGAGAGAGAGAGAGAGAGAGAGAGAGAGAGAGAGAGAGTAACATCCTGTAGAAGGTGACAAAGGGAGCGGTATCGTCACTCTCATATGACCGAACTGACTCATCGGTTGGACTCGTCATCAAGGCCTAGACTAAAGAATACATCCTGTCAACATCCCGTGGTGGTTATTCACAGCCTTCATGAGAGCATGAGAAAACGATCGCAAGTCTTCGTCTTTACAAGGAAATAGTTTTTAGGAAGAGAGAGAGAGAGAGAGAGAGAGAGAGAGAGAGAGAGAGAGAGAGAGAGAGAGAGAGAGAGAGAGAGAGAATCACAGAAACAAGAGAAGAGCTAAGAGCAACTAAGAAATCCTACTGACGACAAGATTACGTTGTCATTGCACGAGAGAGAATGTGAGGTCACGAGTACTATTGATGACTAAAAATAATGACTACATTCCAGGCTAGAAACATTAGAGAGAATGATAGTAATGATTACTTTAAATAACTAAAAATTATAAATACACTCGATGCTAAAATGATTAAAGTATGATTAGCGATGAACAACAGAATAGCTGAGAAAAGAAAGGAAGTAGATGCTTTGAAGATTGTTACGGAACTTGGGGTTATCAGAGGAGGAAAAATTAAGAGCATTTGACATTTTTACTGAATGGGTTTTGTTTTTTTAGCAAAACAAATGGCTGAGACTTCCAAGTGGGCGCGAAAGAATAGGGGCGACATCTTTTGAGGGTAACTGGATTTAAAATGAACGTATTCAGGAGAATTTAGAGCTTAGCTATAAACTGGAGAAAGGACTGGTGTAAGTGATGATTTTAACAAATACGTTAAAAGACATCAATGGGATGCAGAAAACAAATGACAAGTTAGAACAGGACATTGGAGAAGTAAAAGGATAAAGAGGGTTATGTATCTGGAGGAATGGAATATAAAATTTAAACCAAATGCTAAGTGTTTGGACCTATGAGGCCATTCAGCGCTGAAAATAAAGTTGAAACAATTGTTAGGAGAGGGTGGAAAGTAAGATGGAAGAAAGAGGGTATGCGAACGGAGGTATAGTAAAAGGAATAAAAGGGGTTGCAGCTAGGGACCGCAGGGACGCTGCAAAGAACCTTAAGCAATGCCTACAGCGCACCGTGTGAGGATAACTGGGAGTGGAGAAATGCCAAATTGGGCAGTAAGTAGAAGGCATGTCATGAGAACTTATTAAATGACTAGGAAAGTTACTGAGAACCAGCAGTTACAATTTTGGCAATTCAGCTAGAAGTGAACAAGGTGGTGGTTTACCACTCTGAGAATCAATACTGGAGATAAAGTACAGTACAGATACAATGAAAGACATACAGAATTTTATTTTTATTCTTTCTCCGTTTTTTAGCGATGTCATTTCATGGCATTAAGAAGTAAACTTATAGTACAATCTTCATGATTTTCACACCATGCATACGTATGTGAGTTTGTGCGTTGTTTGTAAACAGCTAATGTATGTACTCCTCACATGTATGCTTTACACACCCTTCGGATTCTTCTTTTAGAGCACGTAGCAGTATTACCATGCTCGAGCAATCAAAGCGCAAGAATTCACGCTCAAATACACCGACTGACAACAGGATAAAAGGAAAGTCACAGCGTTTGATGTCTCTTTTCATCTCCACGCAAGAAGGAGAAAAATCTTTCCATATGAACATTATTATTATTATTATTATTATTATTATTATTATTATTATTATTATTATTATGAAATATATGTTACCTTGTGTCTTTTTGAAAGGTCTACGCAGGACACTATAGGTGCATATGGTTTTAACATATACAATTTATTTTTACTGCTATGTGGCTTAATATGATTTAGTGGAATAATGGTGGTTACATCAAGGTTGATATGTATGGACCTTGGGTTAAACATTGTTTGGGACTTGTCTCAAACACTCAACATTCGTTATTTTTGTTTTAGCTAAATTCCGTTTGCTAATGTTTGTAAATGATTTTTTTCCCTTTCCTGTTTCTAATTGGTTTTCCTCCAAATTGGAAACTAAACACGTATAAACAAACAAAAACGAGAATCAACAACAACGCCACCTATATAAGTACTATCAATTCTATTTTATACCCTACTGCTGCCTTGAACTCACATAACGTTCTTTTATGATACAAAATGACAACGTTCTCCCAGTTACCTACCATTATCGCTCTCATGTTCTTTGAAAAGTGTCGGAAAGTGCCCACATCTCATTCAAGTAAAGAGTCTCTCTCTCTCTCTCTCTCTCTCTCTCTCTCTCTCTCTCTCTCTCTCTCTCTCTCTCTCTCTCTCTCTCATTTTTACCATTCTTCGTTTCAAGAGCCAAGTATTCTTTAAAGTTCTCTTGCTTTCCTTCATTTCATTATCTGTATTTGTTTATTTTCTTCTGATCTTTCTTCTGCTCCTCATTTTCCCTCCCGCGTAAAGCGATACGAAGGTTTGAACTCAGGGTCAGATTCTTTTGGGTGCTCGTAAGTGAGTGCCGCAATTATGGCACTGCCTTTTGTCCCCGGAGAGCAACGCTGAACCGCCTTGGCACCTTTTGAATCAACGAACACAAAGGCTTCGTGCTCACGATGCCTTTCTTTCCAATTGAGAAATCTCCTGTTTCATTGGCTTATTGCACGTTATGTTTCCACTTTTCTGTAATTCAGATCATCATATTTCTATAGCTTCGTTCAGGATACTCTTATCTCTCGATGACTTTATTCTGAAGGTGTACTGCCTGATCGGATAACATTTTGGGGGGTTATTTGTATTTTTCGCTTAAATAGAAAAAAGTCCTTCGTTGTTTTACTTGGTAAATATTGAAATATTTTTTCTTATTTACATGCAAGAATATAGGATTTAACTTGCTCTCTTAAGATATCTCATTGGTGACGTATTTTGTTTATAGAATCTCCTGTAGGTTGCTTGGTATTTATATACAGTGGAGCTGTGAATTAATTTCCTAAATGATAGTGTTCATTAAAGGATTCTGTGAATATTTACTTATCTTTTGAACGATCGGAGTTTATTGACAACATGGAACAGATGTACACGGACAGGATTGCGACAGTCAGGTATTACTCATAGTCACTAAATAAGTATTAGACCTGGTGACCTCATAAGCGTTCAGTGACCACCTGAGAATGGGAGTGATACTTGGAAAAGTAGCAGAAGGTGTATGCCCCGAAAAACGCTGATGAAGCAAGAAAGAGGGTCCAGGGATGACAAAGAGAATCATGCCCATTCGCCTGACGCACTGCTATTCATTCCACAGCAGAATAGAGACAAAAGACGAAGCCTTCTAGAGGAGGAAAGTATTATGCCAGTAGATTAAGCCATTTTAAGTTTTCAGGAAATAAGAAGGAAAGAACTTTCTGGCAAATGCATCATTAAAAACATATATTTGATGGATGAGGGAAGAATAATTCAACACAGCCGCTGTAGCCTGCGGTGAATCCCAAGCTTCACACCAGATTCTTTTGCCCTTCAACGCTTTACACTTAACACTTAAGGGACACCTTTACCACAAGGCCAACTTAATTCTATTCTAAACCAACCTACCTCAACTTGGGACTTGGTGCAAACAGAAGAGAAAGATTTTTAGGCAATTTAGAATGTGTACGACGGTTGAATCATTGTTAAAAGGTTGTATGAGAGAAGTGGTCGACTGGAGAGAATCAGCGATGAAAAGAAGGGTATAGACTAGAGAACGGTGTTATGACAGAGCACCACTAGAATTAAGGAAGAGTGGACTTTGCAAAGTCAACAAAAACAAATTTAGATCTACTAAAGGTAGACAGGATTGAACCAAAATTTTAAAAACTAAGAAAGATCCAGATTTAAAACAAAATATTCTCTGAAGCGCTGCACTGAGGAAGCCATTAGTCAGTCTGAAGAGTACCATAGATGAGTGAGCTTTCAAAGTCAAGGGTGAACGCTTGTCTCGGCAAGTTTGAATCTAATTGGTCTGTAGTTTGTAGAGCTATATATATATATATATATATATATATATATATATATATATATATATATATATATATATATATATATATATATATATATATATATATATACCAAGTGTGTGTACCTTTACATGTATTCTCATGGATGTATCTGCAGGTTTTGCAACAACTTTTAAAAAAGGCCAAACACTGGAATCTTCGTTTTCAGGCATCTCGTGCAAAAGGAAAAATTTCTCAGGTAGTACTGCATAATTCTAGCGTAGACGGCAATCTCCTTCGACACATGTAGCCCTCGGTCAAAAAAAAAAAAAAAAAAAAGCCCGGGGTATGGGCGTCACAGGTAGTGGGGTTAGGGTCACCAGAAGTGAGACAACAGGATCTAAACTGGTTGGGAGAGAGATAAAAAACAAAGAGCCTAAGTCGATTGAGGATAAATAAAACATTAATCAGCAATAGTAGTTGTCACCTAGTAATTGGCAAGCAAGATAATTGTAAGGTTTATCCGTGGTGTTAATGCACCCGTCAAAATTCAGACTTAAGACCTTTTGCGCATGCGCCTTCTTAATGGCGTCCTTGAAAATTAATAAACAGAAGCTACTTGCAATATTTATTCATGGTGTTCATATAACCATCAACATTCAAAAGTAAGACCACATGCGCATGCGTCTCTTCAACGGTGTCCTTGGAAGATAAACAAAACAAAAGAATGGCACGCGTCGCAAGAGTAAATGGCCATCAACATACCACTCACTACAAATATACGCTTTGTAAGATAAAAAAGATACAAAACTCTCAGACAGGCAAGAGTCAAAAGGCTTCATATTACGTACGGACTATGTGGTAAATCTAACATGTACGTGAGAGATATTCGGTGAACAATCAGCCAGATACGTTTCACGAAAGAATACTCGAGGATGCAACCCGATCCCATCTTGGTGAAAAATCAATTCCAAAAACACGACCCTTCCCATATAATCTTTTTGATAATGCATTTGTCTCCTCTTCTCTGATGTCGACAGATGATAGTTTCGTTGATATTCTACCTGATGCAGATCAAACGCCTGTTTTGCAATTTTAAGACTTTTAAGCGCGAAATGACAAGATGCCTTAAGGGTTTGGAATAGGAAACAATACGAAACTTTGAAGTTTTTCGCTGCAAAAGCAAGCAAACACGAAACTTAAAGCATATGACTCTAATTTCTGCATAAATCTGTCCCAATATCTCGCTCAAAATATGTGAAAACTGTGCAGGTTGGATTGCTTTCGGTAATCCAGTTATGGTTGAAAATCACACAATCACGAGACAATACGAAATCTTAGAGCTTCTGATAAAACAACGCGATGCGTATTGACTTTCTTCTTGTGGTTTCAGTTCGGTGACTTAAACGAAACTCCTTTCATAACAAGCCGCAAAATGCGGTAATCTCGTATATCGTCTACTCTTCCAGGCGAGTACTATTAAATAACCAAAAGAAATGTTGCCGCTCTCGGCATTACGTACGTGTCCTTCATTTTCTTTTTTTATTTTTTTTTAAATCGCAAGCTTTCATTGTTTTTTAAACTTTAAGGTGAGGAACGGAGGTAGGAATTTCGTTATTTTTAGGATGTCGTTTTCGTCTTAAGGCGAGCTGGATATTTTTCCATACTTTTACTAAGACTTGTCATGGATTGGTGCCTTTCAGAAATCATATCTCCAATCAACCGAGCTGGCTCCTTTCTAGCTTACTTTATTTATTATTTTTTTCCCCTGGAAATTGAAACATTTCCATAGAAAGTCTATAAACAGTCTACTTTGGCAGTTCGAATCCCATAATGACCTGTTTCTGAGACAAATGGTTGTTGCTTAAATCTTTCATATCAGTGTATCACTCTCTCTCCCTCTCCCTTTCCTCCTTCTAAGAAAACGCCTTAATTTTATACATACATAGACACACACACATATATATGTATATATATATATATATATATATATATATATATATATATAAATAAACATATCTGTTTATATATATAATATATATAT
>NC_089760.1:24865000-24885000 GCF_040412425.1 Macrobrachium rosenbergii
AAGAATGTTATATATATATAAATATTTCTTTATATATATATATATATATATATATATATATATATATATATATATATATATATATATATATATATATATATATATATACATATAAATATATATATATATATATATATATATATACTAGCTGACCAACCCAGCACTGCCTGGGAAAACTCTGAATGACAACCGATAAACTCTCTCTCTCTCTCTCTCACTTCCCTCTCATTCTCTCTCTCTCTCTCTCTCCCCCCCCTCTCTCTCTCCCCTTTCCTGTTAAGATAGTTGCCTCAATTACACTGCCCAGCATTTTTGACATTTCATTTTAGATTTTACCCCTTCTCATCCCCCATCCCTATCGGGGGCTGAACTTGGACTTAAAGGACATTGAAAGTGCTACTATTCATCTCAGCGATCCTGAAAACTATGGATTAGACACCAATATCTGTCATTTTTTACATTTTATTATTCACCCCTTCTCACACATCCCTTTCCATCGGGGCTGAACTCGGAATTAAAGGGCATCAGGGGTGTCACCATTCATCTCAGCGACCTCAAAAACTACAGATTAGACACTAATATTTGTCGTTTTCGGTTATTTTTACATGTCACCTCCTTCCCACTCACCACCCGCTTTGGTGCCAGTGATGTCTTACCACCCCAACAGTATTCTCTCCCAGATAGTAAGTCATATGTATACCGAAATGAGGTATGGTAAATTTGTAGAGTTTATTTAGTTACTAAGTCTATGGGCATAACCAGCCCTGTTTCAGGGAAGCCCTTCCCACCCCTGCCCCCTTTGGTGCCCTTTGGTGCTAATAATGTCTTACCCCCACAGTACTCTTTTCTAGATAATAAGTCATATGTATACCAATTTGGTTGACATTGCTCAAGGCGTTTCAGAGTTATGCTGGAACAAACACACACACATACATACATACATACATCCATATATATATATAAGATTGTGAATGAATATACGATTTACACCATAAAATTAAAAATTGTGTTTTGGTATGTGTTTTTGAGAGAGAGAGAGAGAGAGAGAGAGAGAGAGAGAGAGAGAGAGAGAGAGAGAGAGAGAGAGAGAAATCATTTTTGTCAAGAATGCAAAATTGCCCTATTAAAGTGAATAATATCACTTTTCTTATCTGATTTAAACCATTGTTGAAAGTTTTAGTTTTTAGCCTCAATATAAAAATTACTGTTGACAAGTTCTCTCTCTCTCTCTCTCTCTTTCTCATATGTCCTTGGGCCACAAAGGTTTCGGCATATCTGTAGCTCTAACATCGTCATCCTGATCGCTGTCTGCTCTACTCTCTCTCTCTCTCTCTCTCTCTCTCTCTCTCTCTCTCTCTCTTAACGTTTGCTTTGTTTGGTCGCATATGAATTGTTAAATCATCATCGCCATCATCATAATCATAGTTAATTCGGTGGTTTGTTTTATGACGAACATAAAGACTGACTGATAATGATGACTTCCACAAACTGAGAAAGTTTATAACGGAACTTATGAAGATTATTCAGTAAATAAAAATGATTTTCACTTACCTATGTTGTACGCGTCTTCATTTGTTACTGAAATCCATTGGAGACCAAAGGATTTCTTTGTCATCTACAGGGGACTGTCTCCTAGCTCAGCGAACACTGTAAAATAATTAAATATAAATCAGAAGACCCAGTCGTGATGCCTGGTGTATAATAGTAATGATATTAATAATACTGAAGTTGAAAACGAACCGAAGAAAAATTTGATAGGCTAATTTAAATACTTTTTTTTTTTAGAACGGATGTTATATAGAGAATAATTCATAAAATTTTTTTTAGATATTCATAAACTGACATACAACACTGATGGTTGCTTTGTATAAATCAAATCGGAGTTATGCCAAGGTAAGACGTTACAGTGAATAAGAGGCCTGGTATCGACATCTGGTCTCGAACCAATCAACCGAGAGAACAATATGAGGTATTCAGTAGAATATATATATATATATATATATATATATATATATATATATATATATATATATATATATATATATAATATATATATATATATATATATATATATATATATATATATATATATATATATATATATATATTTATATATATATACATACTTTATATAAAAATACATGCAAAAAATGCAAACAAACATAGATAAATTGAATATCCTATCAAATCAAGAGCAGTTCAGAAAGACTAACAAAGGCAATTTCTCCCCTCTTCTCTCTCTCTCCCCCCCTCCTCTCCCTCTCTCTCTCTCTCTCTCTCTCTCTCTCTCTCTCTCTCTCTGACTATTTCGTGCGAGAGTACCCGAGCTCGTGGTCTCCGTAGGCAAGCCCCTACGTAACCCCTAAAGGACTTTCAATTATCTGCTTACATAACCTGTGCAGAATACCCAGCAACTTTGGTTTTGTATGTTGTTGACAAAGGGCCCAATACCAAAGTGTTTACACGTCAGAAAAATTATTATTATTATTATTATTATTATTATTATTATTATTATTATTATTATTATTATTATTATTATTATACCTAGAGCCCTCACAGACATAAATACTCAAATAAGAGAACTGAAAGCAAAGCAAAGAAGAAAAATAAGCTAGTCAAACTGGATTATTATTATTATTATTATTATTATTATTATTATTATTATTATTATTATTATTATTATTCAGAGGATGAGCCCTGTTCATATGGAACAAGCCCACAGGGTGCCATTGACTTGAAATCCAAGCTTCCAAAGAATATGGCATTCATTTGAAAGAAGTAACAGAAAGTAATAGAAAATACAGAAACAAGACATCAATTATGAGAAAAGAAAAAATGAACTAATCAATAAATAGATAGAAAAAAATTTTAATTAAACTATTTAAATACAAGGAGAATTGTTTTAGGGTAGTGATGTATTGCACCTTCGCTTACTTTTGAAGTTCCAACTGCTCAGCGTTCTCAGGGAGACTTTCCCACAGTCCAGCGGTATGAGGACTGAAGGACCTCTGGGATAAGGATTAGTGAACAACAAACACCAAGAAACTAAACAAAAGCTAATTTAGCCTCATTCACAGCACAGGTTTTTTTTTCAGATAAATTTCCTTCCATTTGTATTCGCGAAAGAGAATTGACATACTCGTATACAGCAATTCAAAGGGTAGAATTTATGTACTATTTGTGACAGTTAGGTCATCAGGGCACTAGTGGATCCAAAAGATTTCATGGGGAGGGGCACCAATTTTCATATTATACATACATACATACATATATATATATATATATATATATATATATATATATATATATATATATATATATATATATATATATATATATATATAATTTCTTTAATCGATTTTAAAATTTTTTCACATTTTTATATTTTTAATTATGTTATATTTATCTAAATCTTCAGTATTATTATATTATTATTATTTTTCATGGGGGGGGCACGTGCCCAGGTGCCCCCCACCCCTGGATCCGCTAGTGATCTGGGGTGTCATGTTTCGTCGTCGTACATCAGCTAGTAACCACATTACCGATGTTTTCAAATTTTGGAATGTAACATAACCCATGTTTTATCCTTCTGTAGTACTGGGTCAGATTACCATTTCTTTATAATATAGATTAGTATTCTTTTATTTATTTTAATGCTATGCTCTCATTCTTCTCTTTACATGTTTTCTTTTTCGTTTACAAATATTGTACTCTGGACTTCCGGCTACAACAGTCAGCAATAGAGGACTTAGATGATAATGACGTCTCTGTTCTTTCGTCGAGAGATAATATTTACTTCGAAGTATCTTCAAATAATTATGACAACTTCAAACAAAAACTGAACTTGGTTTAATTAGAAAAATGGATACGTTTTTCCTTAGACATAACAAAACTGAATTCATTTCTCAACTGATGAAACATTTCTAATTTTTAACTTTGTAAATTTGTCTGTGAACTATTAATCCAAATAAAATAAATGCTAAAATACAGTTATCTCTGCAATGTGTCCTAAACTGAACTTGAGATGCAGAGCATTAAATAGTTTTAAAATTCCTGGATGACTTCAAAATTCCGTCTATTTGTGGTTGGTATTTTTCAAAAGACTGGAAATATAACACATTCAGTTTAAATCCCTTAAGTATTTATAACGTTCCACACAACTGACAAAATTTCTATGGGATTTCAGAGCACTCATTTCACTCTTTGGATAACAGCTATGCGTCTTAACGCACCAGATACATCTGTATACCAAAGACCTGATACACTGTCCCAACCACAATGTGGAAACTTGAGAGAGAATTAACTTTTGTCCTCTAACCCTTTCCTAAAATCAACGTTCTTGACTAAAGTGAAATGTTTAACTTACATGTTCGTGTTAAACAGAACAGAAAATGAAGAAATTATATCCCCACCAAACACTGACAAATGAATAAAAGTGTACTTGCTAGTAATACCTCTTCAGAAGTGTAAAGGGATACGACACAGTCCCCACATCTTATGTCATCGCATGTGGGTGAGGGTGGATGTTTTTGTGTCCCGTGATAGAGGGATGGTTACAAATCCTAACGATATAGACTCAGGGTTCTTAAAATAGTCTTTGCTTAGACCGATGTCTTGCTGCGTGTTGCAAGCGAGCATTTGTTCAGGGATTTTATGTCTACTTTGTTCAGGGAATTTAAGTTTGCAATTGACTTGGTCTTGTGAACACAATGAATGCCAGTGAGTACGTTCATTGCAGTACTAGTTCCTCAAACAGTGACATTAAGCACCGCCATTGGGCTTGGTCAGCAACCGAATGCCGAATGCTAGACCATGAGTGGAAGCCAGATGACGCTGTCACTTAACCTGCTGTTTGTATCTGCAGAGATATGAGGAGCTGGGAGCTTCATATTAAGAATCAATACTTGCAAACTTGCAACACACATTACGCCACAGTGAGGCCCGAAAAACCAACCAAATGAGTATGAGTTAACAGGTTTGACCTGTATATTTAAATAAAATTATTCAATGGGGTTTCTTATGTCAGAATGGTCACACGGAGAAGCTGAAAGGATTCTTGCAAGGGAAAAGAAAGGTTTCAAGAAGATGAGACATTTCTTGCAAGCGACCTAGAAAGTAACAGGAAGAAGTTGACTGGCCTCTGTGCATGACTTGGTTGCAAAATAGGATGACTGGGCGATCTGTTGATAACGGAAGTTTCTCAAGAATAGCTTCCAAAATTACATAAATTGTAGATGTTCCCGCGGACATAAGTGTCTGCTTTCATAACTATGTACTATACACAGAATTTTAGATTTGATAATTTCTGAAATCCCACTAAAAAGTATAAGTTTGATGATTTCTGAAATACCACACCAAAGTCTAGGTTTGATAATTTCTGAAATACCACTCAAAAGTATAAGTTTGATAATTTCTGAAATACCACTCAAAAGAATAAGTTTGATAATTTCTGAAATACCACTCAAAAGAATAAGTTTGATATTTTCAGAAATACCACTCAAAAGTCTACGTTTGATAATTTCTGAAAAAACAAACAAAAGCCTAGGTTTGATAATTTCTGAAATACCACATAAAAGTCTAGGTTCGATAATTTCTGAAATACCTCACCAAAGTCAAGTTTGATAATTTCTGAAATACCACACAAAAGTCTAGGTTTGATTATTTCTAAAACACCACACAAAAGTTTTCGTTTGATAATTTCTGAAATACCACGTGTCAGTATTTTGTCCTTTTTACTTTTATATTAGTATAATCTTTAATTTTTTTTGTATTAGTGTTAAGCCATTTGGGCAGAGTTTCTGAAGGACTTTGTTTATCCTCCTCACCGGCCCTTTAATCTCTAACCAGGAGTTACAATTTTGTTTTTCTTGTCAAGACTCGTCACCTTAGCTCCTCCGAGAGTTTTCGTCTTGTCCCCTGAAAGACGGGCGAGAGATCTGCTTCTGTGCCGTGTTGTGAGGCTGTTGGGAGACCTGCTGCTGCTATTGCACACTGCTATTATTGTGAGTGCGGATTACCTGCCCTCTTGGAGGGCAGCAAGCTCTGCTGATTAAGCTCTCCTTCTGGATACTTGAAGGATTTATCTTTCATCTATCTTCGCCTCTGGCTCAGTATTACTGTCAGGGGGTACTCTCTGTCTTACGGTAAGGGAGATATTACTCGCTGTCCCTGGCAAGGATTAGCGTACTTTATCAACACCACTGTTTGTTTGGGCCCTTCGTGAGCCCTTCCCATCCGAGACAGTTCGGACGTGAGAAGGGAAGGTTAGTTATTCCCGCCTTGAGGAGATCACGACTTGATATAAGGGCCCCTGCCGGTACATTGTTAGGTTTTTCTGTGTTTTAATCTTTTCTTATTTTCTGGGCCCTCTTTTCAGTTTGAGCGTGTTGCTTTCTTTCTTTTTCAGTTTAAGTTTGTTGCCTTCTTTCCATAATAGCGTATATGTATTTTTTTTATTTAATATATAAGGATGTTTGTGTTGGTATTAATTTATGCATTAAGTGGTTCAGGTGTTACGTCTGTCTGATGTTTATGTATTAAATATCAAGTGTTTTTTTTTCGGTGTTTGTTTGCCCCCCTTGAATCACTTTGCGCATCCTGTGGTAGTTGTGCGACTGATTCCACCCACTGTGGACTTCAGCGGTTTTTAAGGTGAATATTGAAAGAAATTTATGATGTATTCGCTGTGTGGCGGTTGTTAGGCCATTACACGCGCCAGAGTCTAGGTTGGATCATTTCTGAAACGTCACCAAAACTACGGTACTAATGACGCTGAAATAGTAATAATTCAAAGTCCATGGAAAGTCAGTAAAGAGAGTCTGACTTTGAGACAAATGTATCATTGTAATGTATATATATCACTTTTGAAGATGAAAGCCAAGAGGGACTTTGATGCTCATAAAAAGTTAAAACTGAGATCGTACAGAAGCAATGGAAGCCAAAACACACTATGCATTTCTAAAACTGTTCTTTAATTATGGTTGTTAGCCCTTGATCATGAGAACCCATAGCAATCTCTCTCTCCCCCCCTCTCTCTCTCTCTCTCCCTCCCTCTCTCTCTCTCTCTCTCTCTCTCTCTCTCTCTCAGTTTGTGCATAAAATAGTTTAAAAAATATTTTTTTCTGTTTATCTAATTAAGACTGACTGACTAATTTATGGTTTATGCCCATTAAGACTGGCGTGGCAAAATGTAGGCTATTGATGTCTATTACGACAGATTTAAAAAAACCGAAAACAAATTTTTTTTTGCATCATGTGATTTCATCATCTTTTACAGTGAGCGTGTCAATTTGATTTCACAAGAATTTTAATGAATCGAACGAACAACGGCAAAGATAAATAGGGCTCCTTGGTTAGTAGGTCAGAATACAAAGTGGGTAAAATATATGCAGTAATATCCTTAGCCTTATTTATAACGAAAAAAATAAATACGTGATAGAGAGACACTCTGCCTGCTTACATCCGAAGTTATTTCAAGTGATAATTGTGAGAAATAATGTTTTGAAACTAGAAAGATATTCGTTTTATATAAACTAGATATATATATATATATATATATATATATATATATATATATATATATACACACATATATATATATATATATATATATATATATATATATATATATATATATATATATATATATATATATATATCTATAGTATATATATATATATATATATATATATATATATATATATATATATATATATATATATATATATATATATATATATATATATATTTTGTTTTTGTTTTTTTAGAGTTGTTAAACAGCAATAGAAATTCGACTTCGAGAACTGAATCTCCACTATTCCTTTTGCTTCACTGGTCGCCTATTACAGTGCCCCTGATAAACACATTCACGAAGTCTTCTTTGGTTAACAAATATGCATGCGAAAGCTTTTGAAAGACAAGTTGGGCTATAATAATCTATTTAGTTGCATGAAAAAGTAGAGCTTAGATGAATCATATAAAATGTTTTCGTGCTCTTGAAGAATATGCCCTTGGGAACTGGGTTTGGTCACCTTAAGCCGTTGTTGCATTAACACAGGGCTCTCTCCTGCCTTGCACGGCTAAGTACTTTAATTACGATTGACCTTAAGGCTTCCGCAGTACTTTTGGGTAAGGGTCTAATGTACTATATGGCGATTAACGTAGGTTCAAAAGCACTGGTATACTCTCTACCACCTACTCTCTTTCTCTCTGTCATATACGTACATACATACATACATACACACACACACACCTATATATATATATATATATATATATATATATATATATATATATATATATATATATATATATATATATATATATAATATTTTTGTGTGTGTTTCATATATATATATATATATATATATATATATATATATATATATATATATATATATATATATATATATATATATATATATATGTGTGTGTGTTTTAATACGAATACAACAAAGGTAGTGAGTCACAATGATGACCTAAAAGAAACCAGAATGAGTAGGTACAATTTTTTATTACTTATAACGTTTTATTGCTACGTATAACATTCCCACTTATCAGATAATTAAGAGTTTCTGTTTCATAGAAAATAAGAGAATGGAAGAATTCTACTCTTTATAAAATGAATGTAAAAGTAAAAAAATAAAAAAAAACTTAGACAGTATGAAAGCATTAAGACACTGAACATTCCCAATTTGAAGAGCAAAAATGAATATAATTTTGTATCTTGGTACAATTGTTTGTGTAATTAGGTAACAAAACAAACAGCGGAGCTTTAAAAGTCTCTGTGGGGTTATAGTTATATCTGCTAAGTTTGAAAATATAAAAATAAATTGAAAACGGAGTTGAAAATTTAATTTCATGATTGGAAATCAAAATAAAGAAAGTAAGAAGTACTATGTACAGCTTTGTATTTTGAATTTTTGTATACTTTACAAAAGAAGACAGAAATTATCGAGTGAAGGAGCAACGCATTTCTTTTACAAAGAGATTGAAAAAAATGGAAGAGATGCTAAAAAACGTACATATTTATTTTATCTTACTTTTGATATGTTCAAATTACAGCTAATGGAAGAGAATTGTAAGACATATGTTTAATGTGAAAGGATACGAGGCCTTTAAGAAAAGGTGCTTGAGGATGTGCAAATATGTCCCTGGGCTGAAATTGGAGTCTACAGGCTGCTTAATCTGAAGTTAATTTTTTTTGTCCTTACATTACAACCAGTTCGAACACTGACTGCCTTTTCCATCGTCTCCCCCTCTCTCTCTCACTGGGCCTGTCTGTCTGTCTCTCTCTCTCTCTCCACACACACGCTCACACCCACACACATACACGCACACACTAGGGTTGATGCTTGCTCTGAGCTTGCTTCAGGTCAGGCCGATCAAAGTTCAGTATTGAAAGATATGCCAATTTTAGAGAGTCTTGGCATCGCTGTTGTTATTATTGCAGTATTTTAAAATGTGTCCAGATATATTTGGACCCAGCCGTAAAAATACCAATGACTTCAAAAGTAACGTTATTACTGAACAGAAAGTTTAAATGTGGTACACAAAAAATAGACTAAGGAGACAACTCTTTCAGTATTTATAATATCAATCGCTATACTTGAAATAATTTTCAATTTCATAAGAGTAAAGGATGTAAATGTTACTTATTTCCGTCGAATCATCTGATATGTTTATAAAGCATTGGCATTGAGGATGTCAAGGTTATACTTATTTATAATGAGTTCTATCTAATCTGTCGAGTAATAGGTTTTATAAGAACTTTTTGAGAAATGGAATTTACTTTAAGTTTCTTGGAATGGAAACTAAATTATGAATACAAAGAGTTACCATTAGTTGATTTTGAAATACGATAACAGTGAAATGCAAACACTATTTGAATTAACAGTCTCAGAGACATTAGGCAATATAAATAATCAGCTGGAATATTCAATTGAACGGTAAGTAAAAAAAAAAACTTTCTAGATAATTCTACCCGGCATGGGATAGAGATCCCATAATCACTTTGTCATTACCGGAAGTTATGGTGTTAGTCACGAAATGTTTCAAGTGATTGCCCATAGATATGTTCCTGAGAGGAAAAATTAAGCTACCGAATAAATCTAGATGATGCTCTGATATTTGATATTAGAATTCCCAGTCATAAACGTAAAGATTTTACAATTTAAGCTTCAGAGCTTTGACATTGGATTAGTTGTGCTCTATTCATATTGTTTTTAAAAACAGTAACGGTCCGATGCACGCAGTCTCAGAGTAAGCTTTGTTAAAGAAAACAAGTAAAAAATGCGCCGAAGTTTCTTAGGCGCGATCGAGTTTTTTGTACAGCGCACGCTCAAGGCCACCGAAAATAGATCTATTTTTCGGTGGTCTCGGCATAGCGCCTATCCTATATCGTTGCCAGAAGCACGATTATCGCTAACTTTAACCTCAAATAAAATAAAAACTACTGAAGTTAGAGGGCTGCAATTTGGTACGTTTGATGATTGGAGGGTGGATGATCAACATACCAATTTGGAGCCCTCTAGCCTCAGTAGGTTTTAAGATCTGACGGCGGACAGAAAAAAGTGAGGACAGAATGAAGTGCCGACTGACAGACAATAGTTTTCTTTTACAGAAAACGAAAAAAACTAACCATTAACACTTCTTACATCAAACACATGAAGGATTTTTTCCCCTTCCTAAATGGATTTTCACGACGTAATATATCCATCCCTGACTTTCCTCCGGTTTAGTAAAATTAATTTTGCTCATTTCTTATGACTGAAAGGATAACCGAAACTTTGGTCGTTCCGACCTCAACGTTTGAACTTAGACCAAATCTCCGATCAAAGTCTAGAAGACTTTATCTCTGCCGTAGGGGCTAATCTTTCTAAGTTTCCAGCGGCTTCGCTGCTGGGTGAGTGGGTAGGCTACTTATCGGCAAACTGGAATAGATTAATTTTCGTCTTATATCCGGAAAAGAGAGAGACGCTGTTGGAAGCTATAATTAGTTTCCAGTAACAGATTTGTTCTTGTTATAATGATTAATTTCAGCATTGCTAAGTGAGGCTTATTATTTCATCCATATTGTTATTATCATTATTATTGAACCAAGGAACCCCTGCAACGAGGCTATAATATCGAGAATAAATATTTATGCAGAGTTAAAAGTGATAAGTAGAGACTTTCAGATACTATTCCGCATCATTCACCAAACCTATCATTCTCTCCTTATCATTTTTAACTCTGTGCATAAATATTTTTAACACACTACTGGGGCTGCTGCTTCTTCTTCTTCTTCTTCTTCTTCTTCTTCTTCTTCTTCTTCTTCTTCTTATTGTTATTGTTATTATTATTATTTCGTCAGATTATTCAACCAAAATAATTATGACCTACGATTAAAGCAATGAAGTCCCGTCAACGACAAAACTAGTCTAAAGCAAGATACAGATATCCCTATAAATGTAATCATTTTAAACTGAATCTTAATATTATCAATTTTCAATCATATGTCACTTAAAAGCATAATGGCTTCTCCAAAACTGAGGATTATGTAACGTGTAAATATAGACTTCGTACATTTCTGGAGAAAAGGTAAAACCGGAAGTGATGCTTTTGTCCCTTTCAAAGTGGTTCGGGCAACCCTCCCCCCCCCCCAACAAAAAAAAAAACAGACTGACCTGGAATGTGTTTTTAAGAGAAATTGTAAAAAAATGACGAATGTCTCATGCGATTAAGGCATAATTATTCTGCATATTTCAAAACTATTGTTGTAGTCAGGGACCACCTGTGAGAAAATTTTATATCTCATTGACAATTAGGTAAATATATATATATATATATATATATATATATATATATATATATATATATATATATATATATATATATATATATATACATATATATATATATACATATATCTATGTGTATATATACGTACATATATATACATTATATATATATATATATATATATATATATATATATATATATATATATATATATATATATATATATATATATATATATATATATATATGGTTATTGTTAGTATTCATATTGTTCAAACATTTAGACAGAAGCAACTTGCACATTGAAATGGCCATATGCTAAGAAATCGAAAGCAGAGTAAAGAATATCCAGCATAAATAAATAACACCCTAGTAGACGACAATACTGAAGCATTGCTGTCTGGCGCTGTGGATATGGTATACGATGAGGAGCATAAAGGGTCGATAAATGGGTTCAAAAACATTTCCTTCTCCTTCCAGTGAGATCAGATATAATTAGACTTTAGCCTTGTACTGGCGTGGCTTAGTCGTCATACGGTAATTGACTAATAAAGCTATGCGTAGCCACATAACATACGATCACACGGTAGCAGTGAATTAAGGCTATGCAGGTGAATGCTCATTCAAGATTCAGTCAACTTTGTCTCATGATCGAGATTTTCCAGCAGTAACCGAATTGCATTGAACGTAGAATTTAGGCCAAAGGCCTGGCACTGGGACCTATGAGGCCATTCAGCGCTGAAACGGAAATTGACAGTAAAATGTTTGAAAGGTGTAACAGGAGGAAAACCTCGCAGTTGCGCTATGAATCAATTGTTAGGAGAAGGTGGAAAGTAAGATGGAAGAAAAAGAATGTGAAAGGAGGTACAGTAAAAGAAACCAAAGGGGTTGCAGCTAGGGGCCGAAGGCACGCCGCAAAGAACCTTCAGTAATGCCTACAGTGCGTCGCATGAGGTGCACTGACGGCACTAACCCCCTACGGGGAACAGTAACCGAAGATTGGGATGGTTTTAAAAACTTACTTTTTTTAAATATATAAACTGGGTCTTAGGCAAATGAGTAACATCCTTAATCTAAATTCTAGAGGTATCCTGAGACACAAATAACAATATTCTATAATGTTCTGAAAGGACAGGAGGACGTGAGACCGAAGGCAGTTAGTGATAATCAAAAACCCAAAAACATACTGTGAATGTCACTATCCCCCGAATAAAGATGGCTGCACACGCCAGTTGAATTCGGTGCGTCAGTCGAACTGAATTCTAATGATCATCAAATATTATTTTTTCTGTGCATGCACTAATATGGAACAAGGACCGACAAGGACCTTGGTTTGTAAAGCAGGCTTCTGCAGAATATGCCAACCCCGCCATGATGTCGATATATGTGTATGTATATATACTGTATATTGTATATATATATATATATATATATATATATATATATATATATATATATATATATATATATATATACATACATATATAGGATAAATATATATATTCACACACATATATAATATATATATATATATATATATATATATATATATATATATATATATATATATATATATATATATATATATATATGTATGTATGTATATATGTGTGTGTGTGTATGTGTCTGTGTCTATATAAATATAAATATATAAAATAAATAAATAAATAAATAAAAATAAATAAATATAATATATATATATATATATATATATATATATATATATATATATATATATATATATATATATATATATATATATACATATATACACATTTATATACAGAGAGAGAGAGAGAGAGAGAGAGAGAGAGAGAGAGAGAAGAAGCATGTGCATCTGTGCATGTCCATCACCTCCTCACAGACAGCCGCACCTAGCCAGTTGCACGTTGGTCCTCACATACAACTTTTGACGAGGAATTTGCTGTGATCCTTTTAGTCTTGCTTTGTCATTGCTGCCTAGGTCAGGACTGTAATTTCATGATTACCTGACTAAGGACTGGAAATCAGTGACCTTGGACTTCATAACTGTATAAAAGACAATTTCTTAAAACTAGAACTGTGACTGGTTCAGCGTTTATTAATAGAAATGATCCCATATATAATTTCCAAAGGGACTGGGCCTCTTAGATGGAAGCAAAGCCGAAGAATTCGTCGGCTTCCGCTTAATTTTAAAACTGTTTTAATATTTTAAAATAATAAAAATATCAGATATGTTAAAAAAAATTAAAAGGTAATGCAAGTTACAAGATAATTTCCAAATAGAGAAAACAGGTTTCTGTTTCACCTACACAGGTGTTATTATTATGCGTGAGTTGGCTAGATGTGATTTACACAGTTACAGTACCAAACGTATTATTTATACAGAGCACATCTCTGTATTTAAGTGCATCAGATACCGTCAATTAAGCGAAATATGGCCCTTAATAGGAACAATTCTGGGACATTTGCTAGCATTCTGAGCCAGAAGAGCATATTCTTCTACTTCCGCTGCAAATCTGCGTGAATGATGTTGCTAATCCACGCCCTTGCCTCTTGACCCCAATAAACACACACACACACACAAACGCACAAACACTCACACACACACACACACTTCTAAGCATACATACGTACTTTCACGGCAGAATGTAGGGTATCATTACTGACCGCTGGAACTTCAGCACAAACTTTCCATGACAATTGCTACTTGCCCTCCAAGCGCCTCAGCCACCACAGTGAGTGGCCTCTTGTACCCTCCAGCTGGCTAGAACATGCCCCATCTTTGCTGGTCATTCTTGTTCTTCTACTCCTTGTTGTGCTGCCAACAAGAGGGCTGAATTGTTGCCACGTCATTTCTGATGGCTGGAAAAACTCTTCGCCACTCACAGAACTCGCTCGTGACCACGGGGTCGGGACAGCCAGTTTGGGCGAGCGAAAATTCTACGTGGGCCGTTCGTGGGTACGAACTTTGGCCTTGATCGCCTGGAATGATTGTGTGATTTTGAAAGCGTGCAACGCCGGAGACGCAGTACACGTGAGTTCACACGTGTGTCTCTTGCCTACACTGAGGCTGCTTGTGGAAAGCGCAGCCTTGCTTGAGTGTGTCTGCCAGTTATCAGCCTCTTGAATGCATTTAACATAAGCAACTGGTTCCTTACTGCGCATGGGCTAAGACGTTTGAACTACACCTCTAGGTATCATAAAAGTTCATGCGGGATTTATTACCTCAAACGGAATGCATAATGCACTTGTGCAGATTGAGGCGTCAATGAGAGAATTCGAAGCCATAAAACTGATTCATTCATCCTCTTCCTGACGAACTGTGACTGAGAATTCTTCAACATACCCTCAACACTAGCGGATCCAGAAAAATCTCATGGGCGTCACCAGTTTTCTTATTAGACATACACACACACACACACACACACACACACACACACACACACACACACACACACACACACATATATATATATATATATATATATATATATATATATATATATATATATATATATATATATATATAATACTATTTAAGTAGACATCATGAAATGGACAGCAATCGCCTGTCCTATCAAGAAATACCGAATCCATTATTATTATCGTTAAGATTGTTGTTATTTTTTCTCAATTTTATTATTTCTTTAATAGATTTTTTTATTTTTTCCCATTTTTATATTTCTCATTTACGTTATTATTATCTAAATCTTCAATATTATTATTTTGTCAATATTTTTCATGGGGGGGCACGTGCCCAGGTGCCACCCCCTCCCCGCCCCACGATCCGCTAGTGACCCTCATACAGTTTGTGGTTTGCCATTGTCTTCTAAAGCATTTTCCATGTTGAAATTAGGCTGTGCCTATCACAGCTGTTTTTTAATACTTTTGACCTCATTATATGCAAAGAGTTTCTCTGTAAAGATGGCTTTAGACAGGATAGTAGATGAAAAATACGGTGGTTCCCTTCCTGTTACTCTAATTTTACGGAACAATGAAGCATCAAAGACAAAATAAAAAGTCATATATTTTTGTCTTGTTTAAGTTTTCACGAAGGACCGATAAAGCTATTATCCCACTTTCCTTACGTTTTCTGTTCTCGTTCTGACACTTTCGTCCGTGGGTTTCGGATACTCCATTTATTTAATTTCTGACTGGTATGAGTTACTTGGATAGAAATAAGGTTCAAGAAAGTGTTAATAACTTTTCTTTCCGTTTTTTTTTTTTTTTAGCTTTGTCTGTACGTCCGCACTTTCTTCTGTCCGCCCTCAGGTCTAAAAAATTACTGAGGCTGGAGGGCTGCAAATTGGTATGTTGATCATCCACCTCCAATCATCAAACATACCAAATTGCAGCCCTCTAGCCTCAGTAGTTTTTATTTTATTTACGGTTAAAGTTAGTCATAATCGTGCGTCTGGAAACGATATAGGACAGGCCACCACCGACCCGTGGTTAAAATTTTACAGGCCGCGGCTCATACACCATTATACCGGGACCACCGAAAGATAGATCTGTTTTCGGTGGCCTTGATTATATGCTGTAGTGGCTGTACAGAAAACTCGATTGCGCCGAAGAAACTTCGGCGAATTTTTTATTTGTTTTTTAAGTCCATAGTTTATGATAGAGAATTGGGTATTCAGTGGAATGTTTTCTCAAGCGGAGAGGGACTTGACAACTTACGTTGATCTCTTTTTTGACGTCAGTAAAGATTCGATTTGACGTCAGTGATCATTCGAAGAGTAAAGCCATTAAAAAGTTTATCTCAAGACTTCAGTGGCATATATCATATTTCGATTTTGTAAGCAGAGACACAGAGGGCTCCAATGACCAATAGTGCCTTCGTTCAGATTATTATTATTATTATTATTATTATTATTATTATTATTATTATTATTATTATTTTGACTTGGAATTTAAGCTATGAATATTCTGACGACGGTCACGTGACATGGCAGCCATATTGGATTTTGTAGGAAACTACAAAGATCTCCAGACCGGCTAATGACAAACTCTTCGTACTTTAAACGAACCATCTACATATGCTGGCAAATGAAAGTAATTTAAATGATGTCAGTCCATAATTAGTATGGTCACATGACTCCAGATCTGTAAGTTTGAATATCACTAGAGACTGTTAGCACGATTTCATTCAAATTTGGTAAGCAAGCCACCGTAGGCTAGGCAAAGCGTATAATCATATAGTCAAAATGTCAGCTCGTGTACCTATACCACGTGATCCAAAAAATAATCTGATGCCTTGCATGTGGAATGACGTCACTGTCCAGTGTCTTGGCGGCCATATTGGAGAATGCGTATATCTTACAAACAACTCCATAAAAATTTAAGGGAAGTTATCACATACTTGACGCATTGCATATGTAATTGGGCAAATGACAATTGTTCATTTCATGTCAGTTTATATGCAAATTAGGATCTGGTGACTGTGTTGAAAATGATGTTTACCTTGAAATCTGCCAACACTGGTTTACCGTTACTTGTACATAACATATTATTCTATTCAAGAAGAAGCTTAATACAATACAGAAATAGGTAAGGAATTCACGAAGATAAAAGGCTTTTGTGGCAAATAAAGGAATTATATACATATAAACTCTCCAAGTCTCTTTCTAATCTTCTCTACACACCTTACTACCTTACTTGCTTTCTATATTCCGGGACTTAACTCTTCTCTCATCATGCATTAAGTTTACCCTTAGATAACTATGTAAATCAACTGCTTCCATTTCTCCACCACCTAATTTTAATTGCTGCATCTTTCTGGTTTTCGTTTACTTTCGTATTCTTAATGTTGCTCACATAAACTTTCGACAATCTCCTGTTGCAAGAAATTTGACACTCTCACTAGTTCTGTAGTCTGTCTTCACTATTTCTGAGCAGAACTGTATCATCTACAAACATCTACCAACATATAAAATCCATTTACGACTTACTCCCTTATCCCACAACTTTTCACTTATATCAGTGTTCTTTCTCGAACTTTTCCCATCCATGCGTCCCTTAAGATATTAATCAACTAGGAATACTAACATACCTTAGTACCTGACTAACTTTTACCCCAAACCAGTAACTCTCCCATTTACAAAGTCTAACTTAAGCTGCATCTCCATCATAAAAGCTTTTAGCCATTATCACAACTTATTTTCTGTACATTGTCTGTCTGTTGATTCTGTAACAAAATTTTTCTTTGTGCAAACCTCACTGTTATTCCCTATCTACTCTCCTACCATCTTACTTTCTCAATCTGATTATCTTGCCATAAACTTTCCTGTCATCCTGAGTAATAATATGCCCCTATAATTCTTACAGTCTCCTTTATCACCTTTACCTTTGTACAGTGGAACAATTTCTCCTTTCACCCACTCCTTTAAACCACACACACAAAAAAAGTATACCTTAGTTTTACCAGACCACTGAGCTGATTAACAGCTTTCCTAGGGCTGGCCCGAAGGATTAGACTTATTTTACGTGGCTAAGAACCAACTGGTTACTTAGCAACGGGAACTACAGCTTATTGTGGAATCCGAACCACATTATAGCAAGAAATGAAATTCTATCACCTGAAATAAATTCCTCTAAATCTTCATCAGCCGGCCGGGGAATCGAACTCCGGTCTAGTGAGTGCCAGTCCACAGCTCTACCGACTCACCCAACGAAGAGCTTTTAAACCACACAAGTGAATATATATATATATATATATATATATATATATATATATATATATATATATATATATATATATATATATATATATATATATATATATTATATATTGTCTTTAATCTGGTCTTCTAATCTGTTCTAAGGTAGTTGTGTCCGGGAAGCATCTTGCTTCATGTCTGGAATTTCCTTTCTTAGGAACAAATTAAGATAAGTGTTCTTTGGCTTCTTGAAGAAAATATGTCTTGGGGTTTTTCTTTATTTTCCCTTTGTAAATATAAAAAGTTCCACCTGGGTTAATTTGCTGCTTTTAGGAAGTCAATTGTTCACGAGACTGCATTAAGTCCTCACTTGGACGTGAAAATAAATTAAGTTGAGAGAGCTAAAAGTCTAAGTTCAGATTACTGCAACACGGGCAATACCTTTACACTCAGGGCACACTGACTGCTCTTATTCTCTCTGTAAATGCGACACTGTCTCTTCAGACTCTCTTCTTTACTAACACACTTCTCTCTCCTTTATATGAGGTTTGTTTCTGGTGTCAACCGTGACGTCATGGTTCGAGATGTGTATGGAAAGATATTGTTCACCCTCTTCTCGCTGGCTTCCTTTTCATTTCACTTATTTTCGTTATTCACGGTCTCTTTATTCATTGTTCATTTCTTATACCTTCAGAGCAACAGTTACAGTTTTTTCTTGGTGATTTTAGGCGTATATATCCATACAGAGAGGCATCAACATCTGCTTTTCTGACCTCTTGGCCCCTCCTAATGGTTTCACTGGCGAGAGATTGTCACAAAATAACACCTTTGTAATAACACCCTTGTTTTAGTCCATTAGCGTTGTATTGGGCCAACGGTCCCTCCCTCTGAGTCACCTACTATACGTTAACATATCTTTGTGTGCTTTTCATGTGTCGTTAATAGAATAATCTTTTGAGTTCTCTCCTGTAACATATATATATATATATATATATATATATATATATATATATATATATATATATATATATATATATGTGTATATATAGATATTATATATGTGTATATATAATTTATATAAGTGTATATATATATTATACAAGTGTATATATATATATATATATGTATATATATATATACATATATATGTATATATACATATATATATATATATATATATATATATATATATATATATATATATATATATATATATATATATATATATATATATATAAAAGGCAGAAGTAGAGAGTAAAACTGGTGAGTTTAGAGATATCTTTTATGCCACTTATGTTGGTCACAAAAAAGAAAATTCTAATCAGCAACATAAAGAGAACCCCGAGCGGAAATACAGCCTTTCAAAGATGACAGCAGACGGCATCGTAGCACCTGAAGAAATATTTGCTTTTTAGAGGAGATCACGTTTTGGCGCTAACGGCTGTATACTCCATATGTTTACACACGTGAGGTGACGTCACCAGCCACGTGATTAAAGTGATGAGTTGGCAGTGTAGACGCCTGCTTCCACTTCTTCTTCCTCTTACTCTTTTTCGTAGTACATCCTTGGAAGGATGGA
>NC_089760.1:24890000-24892500 GCF_040412425.1 Macrobrachium rosenbergii
TGAATTGACCCTCTTTGTAGTTCCAAAGATATATTTTATAACTTTTTCATATTTTTCATATTTCATAGCTTCATTATAATGGTTATTTGTCCCTAATTAGTGTCATATGTTACTCTTATGCCCTTTAGTATAAAACGGAGCCACCTTCTTTTTAATTCTTTAGATATGTTTTATAACTTTTTCATATTTTTCATATTTCATAACTTCATTATAATGGTTATTTGCCTCTAATTAGTGTCATATGTCACTCTTATGCCCTTTAGTCTAAAACGAAGCCACCCCCTTTTTAATTCCGTCAATATATTTTATAACATTAAGATGTTTTTTATATTTTATGTCTTTAATATAATGGGCATTTATGTCTAATGAGGTCCATAGGTTACCCCCATGCCCTACAGTCTAAAACGAAATGATCCTCTTTTAAATTCCTTTATAATTTGATCATATGTTTTTATATTTCATAATTTTATCGTAATGGTCCTTGGTTAGTAATTGGTTACACATGTTGTACCTATGTCCTTTAGTGCAAATCCAAGTGACCTCTCTTTGCGAAGGGCTGACTTTCACTTCGCTTCAAGTATGACCCTTGTGCCATACTAGTCCTGGTGAAAGTGGAATAAGATGCCAGGAATTTTAGAAGTTTCAGAAAGAATTATAATTCTAAATGTGTTTATGGTCATATTCAGTGTGCTACAACATGCTTGGAGAGCCTTGTCAGTCCAAGTGTGTTTCTATATGATGAATTTTATTTATACAAATATAATTTGGAAATTAATGTTTGTGGTCATAATCAATAACATAACGATTTCAAGGAAGATCTCTTATAAAATTCTACGGTACAAATAAAATGAAAATAATGAACTTTATAGTACGAAGATAATTTGAAAATTAATATTTGTGATCATATTAAATGAAATAATGATTTCAAAGATTTCTTATAGATTCTGCAGTATAAAAAAAAAAAAAAAATGAAAATGATGAATTTTATAATACAAACACAATTTGAAAATTAACATTTGTGGTCATAATCAGTAAGATTACGATTTTTCACTAAGAACTCTTAAAGAAATCTACGGTAAAAACAAAATAAAGATGAAAAATTACTTCAGTTTTGCTCTGAGAGTGTTTAATGACACGTTCACACAACGAGCGCTTTTTATTCAGGGAATAGATCCTATTCAGTGATCATCTCATTCAATGAACGCTTTTCATGCGAGGGAATCGTTCAGAAAGATGATTACTAGGCCATTGTATTATTTATTATTAAAAAGTTGTCAGTCGCGTTGAACATGTTCAAGTGGAAGCTTTGTAGATCAAAGGTTATTGAAGCAGGTATGCAAATAGCATTAATTTAGACATTTGGTCTTTGGATTTCTCGGTAATGTACACGAGACACATCTAGGCCTTCGAAAGACGCTTTTGGTGGGACGAAAGGTTAATACGATCTCGCGAAAGACGTAGTAGTGTGAAAGACACATATAGCCCTTTGAAAGACGGTTATGGTCAGGCGAAAGACTAATATGATCTTGGGAAAGACTTTTTCACACTACTATGTCTTTCGCGAGATCGTATTAGTCTTTCGTCCCACCAAAAGCGTCTATCGAAGGCTTAGATGTGTCTTTCACACCACTATACGTCTTCGGCAAGATTTGTAAGTCTATTGCGCGAGTACAAGTTAGTCATTCCAACAATTACAGGAGTCTTTTGCAACGAAATCTCCTTTCTCGTGTACATTACCGAGAAAACCAAAGACCAAATGTCTAAATATAGGCATTCGAAAGACGCTTTTGGTGGGACGAAAGACTAATACGATCTTGCGATAGACTGGGAGCCGTGCTAAAGACTCTCGTATAGTCGCGCACAAGACTCATATACTCAAAGTCTTTATCTAAGAGAAGTTATATTTATAGATTTATACAACTTTTGTGAAAGTACATATAAATTCAGTGCTCGTTTACATGAAGAAGTGCAAGATTCAAAGAATGAATTTTAAAAGCTTTCTCTTATTTTGCTCAAATGTAAGTTGTAATTCAAGGAAGAAATCGGTTGAATTAAATACAGCACGAGTCTGAGTTTACAAAGTTCCGTCAAATTTGGGTTGAAGGCGAGCCATAATCCAAAGAAGAAGAAAAATTCCAGTTCTAGAAATTTCATGGATTCAGAAAAATCTGTCAAAATGAGGCGAGAGTACCTTCTAGTAAAAGATCTGGTTTAGTTTCTGAAATCAAGTAAACTGAGAATGCTTTGTGAAATCTGGGTTGAAAATATAAGAACATTTTGAGGCAAAAAGCAAAAATTAGTTAGTAAAAAAGGATTAAACTAAATAGCGAGATGTCATGAACCCAGAAACCCCCACCTAAAAAGGGATATTATCTGTCATTCCAATGAAAACTAGACAATAATACACCCTAGAAATCTGCACTGAATTAAATTTAGGTTTGAGCCATGGAAAGGGTACAAAGGATTTAGATGATAATTATAATTTGTTATATATTAATAT
>NC_089760.1:24895000-24897500 GCF_040412425.1 Macrobrachium rosenbergii
AGTTTTATTTTAGAGCGGTCGTTATTATTGGAAACAGGCTTTACCAGTGAATATTTCCAAAATGAATGATAAATGATACTGGTTTGTGGTTCAGGTTAACACACTAGCCTCAGCCCTCAGAGAGAGAGAGAGAGAGAGAGAGAGAGAGAGAGAGAGAGAGAGAGAGAGAGAGAGAGGCTAAAATCAACTTATGAGCAAGGCCGGGTGATTTAGAATGTAAAATAAGCCGCATAGGACTACAGAATACAGTGAAAATTTAAGGCAATTTCTCCCTTGTCTTACTTGTTCGTCAAAAAAGGGGGTCCTGTCGCTCTGTAGAGAGATGCATCTATTGACACCTTCCTTTTTTATCAAAGATAAGAGCCACCACGCAAAAGAATATTACCATTATCGATCGACGTGCCTGTTTACTCAGTGGCTTCCAAGGTCACAGGCTGTGACGACTATAATTATTCTTTATTAATGGATGACTGGATATTGCCGATGTTCTCCATTATACTACGGTATTATTTGGGAAAATTTGCATTTTGTGAGACAAATTATAACTATTCGTAAATAATTAATACATAGTCATCTTCGAATTTTGAAATTCAGTCCTTAAACGAAAATGAACTTGAAAAGGAAATATTTTGCAAGATGTTTACATAAGTTAAGTATATCCTAGTTTAACCAGACCACTGAGCTGATTAACAACTCTCCTAGAGAGAGCTGGCCCGAAGGATTAGATTTATTTTACGTAGCTAAGAACCAACTGGCTACCTAGCAACGGGGCCTGCAGCTTATTGTGGAATCCGAACCACATTATGACGAGGAATGAATTTCTATCACAAGAAATAAATTTATCTAATTCTTCATTGGCCGGTCGGAGAGTCGAACGCTGGGCCAACAGCGTGCTAGCCGAGAGCTCAACCCACCCCTCCAATGAAGAACTCTGGAAGTTTACATAGAATTCTATTAGTTTCACATTTTGAGTTGAAGAGTGAAAAGCAAAGACATTAATTATTCTTTCCTACAGAGGATTTTTTGATGAATATTTCTGCATCTGTCTTTTGGTTCTGAATAAAGTAGAACTCGCAGTTCTCAAGAAATATATTCTTTCCACAAGAGATGTTTATGAAATATTTATAAGAAATCACGACATGTCAATATTTTTCCCCTTGATACACATCAGTAAAAATGTCTATTTTAAAATTCAATTAAATGAATTCAATTAAATGAAAACATCTCGAAACGAAAAGGGTTTTCGTAGGAGCAAGAGCCCGTGCTACCAGACCTTAGGTCAATCTAAAACAACTTCCCCAAAACAAAGCAGATAATCTAACGAATTCTCATAAATTAGACCAACCTACTAGTAATAAAAGATCATACATTTTTTGCTCATTTAATCAAGCTATTGTTATAGGCACATGAAAAAGCCTAAATATACAATCAGAATGTGATGGACAAATGCCTAAATATAAATATTGAAAAGTGTTAAGGAAAAAGACTGGGGTGTGTCCCTAAACAAGAGGTAGGTCCGTTGCTTCAAGGGAGGAATGATAACAATATTCAGGACTAATCATTAAGATATATCTATGAACTTCATGAGTGATTTTGAATATCTTATTATTCTGAAAACATTTAATAACCTCTTCATCTTCAGTCATTACGAGAACTTTAGATACGACATCTGGCCGCGCAAATGGAAGTAATTCTAATGTATGTATTTTCACTTTTGTGTACGAATACGCTCTTTTTATTATTATTATTATTATTATTATTATTATTATTATTATTATTATTATTATTATTATTATTATTATTTACAAGATGAACACTGTTCATATGGAACAAGCCCACAGGTGCCACTGACCTGAAATTCAGGCTTCCACAGAGTATGGTGTTCATTCGAAAAAAATGAATAATAAATAAAAATAAATAAATAAATAAATAAAAATAAAAAAAAAATAACAAATGAATAAAGAAGTAACAGAGGGTAACGGGAGATACAGGAAGAGGAGATCAGTTACTAGAAAAACAGGTAAATTAAAGTTGGTAAATAAATAGAAATGTAAGTACAATATTAAAATACAATGTTAAAATATCAAGTCAAAAAACAAACAAAACAATAACGGAAACCATTGCAACACTAACATTTAATTTACGGACATTGGTAATCCCGGATCGTTCAGTTCATCAATAATCCCTACTTTGCCATGCGTGTTGGAATATAAAAATGTTAAAATGCTGAATGTGTCTCTGAATGCATAATATGGTTATTTTTGGCAAAGTAGAGGCGATATTCGTGCTATAATTTTGGCAGCAATAACAGTACCCATCACTGGTAATCGGGCCCGCCCTAAAACCTTCAGTTTTTTATACGCAAAACATAATCATTCTAACTGATATGATATGCGAGGTATTCCCTCCGTTAGCAGACTATTTATGGTCTATGGTTCCCCCCAAAAATTCGGCCATTTTTGTTATTTTTCAGAATCATCAGATAAACAGACTACGATGA
>NC_089760.1:24902500-24972500 GCF_040412425.1 Macrobrachium rosenbergii
GTAATCTTATTGAAAAGTTTACCAAATGGTTAACAAGAAGTGACTGCATTTTGGGTGAGAAACGAATGCAACCACTGCGGAGAAGGGAACCTATCGTGGTGTGGATTCCTCAGCCCTCTTGCTCCCACCAGGGTTAGAAAAAAAAAAAGAAACCCAACGCACCGAAGGTTCTCATCATTACTGTGTGGGAAGCTTTCTTCTCTAATTCATTGCTCTGGTGTTTTTCCTTTTTACCACAAACTGACCGACTATCATGAGAATGCCTGATATGCAAGATCATGGTATTTTTACAATGAGTGGTCATTAATGAACGCTCTAGGATGATATTGCCACGTGCGAATGTGTATATTTTACTTTTTGATCATTAATCTTGCGGTACTAATGTCTGTTTTTTTTTTTTTTTACCGTTTCACATTCGGGGGTTCTTTTGTGGAAGCTTTTTATTTAAGCTGATGGCCTTCCTGGCTTGTTCAGTATCAGTGTTTTTCTAATAATAATAATAATAATAATAATAATAATAATAATAATAATAATAATAATAATAATAATAATAATAATAATGCTTTGGACCACTCAGGGATGGGGTGTCATAGGCGTTTATGGGAATAGTTCCACAGGAAGATGAATTTGTAAGAACTCAGATGTTTTTGTCTTTGTGTATTCGTGTGAACAGCCGATGATTTCCCACGATTTGTCGATAATAATAATAATAATAATAATAATAATAATAATATAATAATAATAATAATAATAATAATAATAATCTGTTAGGTAATGAAAATCCACAATTATATAGATAGATTGCATGAATATGCAAAAGATCAAAACGGAGTTCCTCCTCAGTGTTCATGTTAATACAATTTATTCATATAATTGTGGATTTCTATTACATAACAGTTTATCACGATTATGTGATTAGGACTAATACTTCTTTGGGGTCCCTATCTTTATGATATTGGCAGTCTTTTGCTTATGTTTTTACGGTCATCCCCAACGGGCTTGTACTAAACACGCCACACAGGTGGATAAATACCGGGTTTAAAACCCGTGGGAGTCACTATCTAGGAAGAATCCACAAAATGGACGCCATCAACTGCAGCGATACTGTCAGAGCGAGGCCAGGATAGTCCGTCAAAAAAGCAATGCGATTCGCGTAAAGCTTTGGTGATACATTGAATCAAGGATTGGAAAAGAACAGAGATGAACTCACTAGGTAGCTACGACTAAGCCTGGCAGTCTAGACTTCGAAAACCGGATTCTGAGCAGAGACAAAGCCGGCCAGACCAGCCTAAGTGTTTTAGGGAATATTTTTTTTAACTCTTACGATTTTTTGTGTTTGTTTTTATAGATTTTAGTCAAGATACGCACACATTCAGGCTGAACAAGGGAACAAGGTCCAAAGTTATCTGAAGATATCACGAAACAGGCTGTCTGTGTATATGAAATAGTAGTTCCAAGAGAACAAAGTTGAAGAATATGGAAGAACATGACAAACAAATGAAAATTAAAGGAAGGGAGAATACAAACGTGATTAATGAAAAGAGAATGGTAAAAAGCCAGAGATGAAGTAAAATATGAATAGAAACGGAATATGTAAAGATAAAAAAATCAGTCTAGGAAATAGCAAAAATATATAATAAAATGAAAATATTTCGGACCATCATCAAGATCATCAGTCTCGCGTCACAAATAAAGACGAACACGAAGGGCTCCAACGAGAATCACTGCTCATGGCGTACGATCAACTTGGTCCCCTCAGTAGGATCAAATGGTTGCTACTGACTCCCTTCTAAAAACTCGTCCATCACACAGGCCTTTTGACGTGGCCACTTTTGCAAGATACTTTATAAACAGGTAGTTACCAAGGGTTTTCTAGTGCCCTTGTAGGTTGAACCACCTCTATGAGGGGCATAATAAATCATCAGAGCTAAAGATTGTTATTACTATAGCTTCAGCGAGGAGAGATCTTGGCATTCTGTTCTGCTCACCTTTGAATATTTTAAATACCTGGAGCTGCGATTTTTTTTTTTATTAGGATAGGGCCCTTATCCTTTTACTAAACAGCCTTCCAAAAAATTGTGGAGCTCATTTTAAATATCCTAAACTGAGTCTTTTCTTACAAGGATATGACCTTTCTCCTTTTACCAAATAGTTTTCCACAAAATTGTGGGGCTCATTTTTGGAGCTCATTTTAAATATCCACAACTGCGTCTTTTCTTACGAGGATATGACCTTTCTCCTTTTACCAAATAGTTTTCCACAAAATTGTGGGGCTCATTTTTGGAGCTCATTTTAAATATCCACAACTGCGTCTTTTCTTACGAGGATATGACCTTTCTCCTTTTACCAAATAGTTTTCCACAAGATTGTGGAGCTCATTTTTGGAGATCATTTTAAATATCCACAACTGCGTCTTTTCTTACGAGGATATGACCTTTCTCCTTTTACCAAATAGTTTTCCACAAAATTGTGGAGCTCATTTTAAATACAACTGCATTTTTTCTTACGAAAACAAGACACTTATCCTTTCACAAAATAGCCTTCCACATAATTGTCGAGCTCATTTTAGATATCCACAACTACGCTGTTTCTTACGAGGGTAGGGCCATTATCCTTTCACTAAGTAGCCTTCCACAAAATGAAGGCGCTGCATCCCGGCAAGAGAGAGACAGGTTGGAAACCTTGCCAAACAGTGGCCTGGGGGTAGCTGCAGTGAAGGGTAACAAACAGTATGTCCTTTAGCCGAAGCTTTGTAACAGGATACAGTTTTTTTTTTACAAGGGGGGCTGTTTTTTCCCAGGATGCAGCTCCTCTTCTGCTCAACAGCAACCGGAGAAGACTCTTGGGTCTATCAATTGCAACAACTGCCTTTGTTTCCCCCTGAAGTCCCAAAGTGCTCTTGGGGGAAGAAAAATAAAATGGAAAAATAATAATGTTAAAAAGTGAAAAAAGGAGCAAGATGATAAAGTTAATTTAAGACATAAAGATAAAAAAAAAAATGTAAATTTAAAACGTAAAGATTAAAAAAAAGGTAAACAGTGTTCCAGAAACTTCAGGGAATGAAAAAATAAATAAAGCAGCTTCGACCCAAGTCTCTACGAGAAAAAAGGGAAAATAAGAAAAAATTATAACAGCATATCTAAAAGAATAGAGTACAGAGGACTACAGATCAAAACATAAGTAAACGAACAAGGACCAAAACCAAAAATTAAACCACCAGTCCATAAACAAAAATGAAACCTGGCCAACGCAACTTTGTTGGTGTCATAATAGCTAATTAATGTTCATGTCACTAAAAGTGACAAAAGTCTTGGTTCTTTTTGTCACCTTCTTAGAAAAATAACTTTGTTGACGTCAACTTAGCAACATGAAATCCAGCGGAACGAGATTGTTATTCAAAAATATTCCAGCACTATTAAGGAGTAAATAAAAAATGCTACCCGCTGAGGTAAAGTCTACAGCTACAGAATGGAATGTACATGAATAAAAAGTGGCAGTACCTGTTCAGATGAACAGATCCTACCATTCCACGGAGATATTACATAATTCACTAGCACCTGAATGCCATCAATGCAACACAGGTGTTGTTATTATTATTATTATTATTATTATTATTATTATTATTATTATTATTATTATTATTAATGTTGAAATTATTTTTAGGGGGTTAGGATGGTAATAAAAAGTAATAGAGGTGATTGTAAGACAAAGTAGGATTTTTAGTAGGAATGTACAGCTGTTAATTTATTCCTAAGCTCACTCGCGCGCTCGTCAGAACATGACCCTACAAAAATGCTCCGTCCAGCGTTGTCTTTCTTCTTCATCTTCTGAAGTTATTATTAACACACACACACACACTTATATATATATATATATATATATATATATATATATATATATATATATATATATATATATATATATATATATATATATATATACTTATATATATACTGTATATGTATATTTAATGTATATATAAATATGCATATATTATATATACATATATATGTACAGTATATATATATACACATATATGTATATATATAATATATATATATATATATATATATATATATATATATATATATATTATATATATATATATATATATATATATATATATATATATATATATATATATATATATATATATATATATATATATATATATATATATATATATATATATATCATATCATATCATATATCATATCATATCATATATCATATATATGGAAAAATTAAGATGGTGACGAATGACATAGCATAGTATCGTTCCAAAACAGGTGGTTGATGTCACAAACTAGATAAAGTTAAGAATCAAGTTTCACATCATAACAGCTATACTAGCTCTTCAAAATCCATGGACATAGATGTAAAAGAATGCATCAAGTAAAAAACTTCGGATCTTAATATTCATTGGTTCTTGAAAAAACTATGATCATAACTCAAGGGATATCAAAGTGGAGAATAGTTTCTGAATGTAATATGCCTGGGATACCGAACATTCGTGAAGACAGATGCAAGGTTTTTATTATATCCAAAACTACGAAAGCAGATTTGAAGAATATCAAAATTTGCAACAAAATCACAGAAATTCGACAGATGCATCACCAGATGTACCTAAAGAACATCAAAATATGCAAAAAAAAAAAAAAAAAAAAAAAAAAAAACAAATTCGACAGATGCACCTCCAGATGCACCTATTCTAGATAAACTAATACCACGCATATTTCCATAATTTGAGAGACCGATTAAAGCGCTGAAATATCTGAAATTATGTAGATTAACTAACAGCAATAAAATCTTGGTAAATAGTCAACGTGTGGCACAAGTGCTGCAAATTATAAATAAAGGTGCCGAGTGTTACCTGAGAAATTATATATCTTACCACCAAAGACGATCATTTTAATGAAACCTAAAACAAGCCACTTCGGCCTGCAAGTCCTTCAGTGAAACGCTGCCCCAGGTAATTTTAAATAGTATTCGCGTGTTTATTCATGACTTTTGAAGAGCAAGGTAAACAACCAAGAAGGATATGAACAAAGTTATTTACTCCCTGCAAACAAAAATCACTTGAAAAAATATAGCGCAAATTCTGAATGTTGCCTGACAGTTAGTTTGGGCTTCAAAATAAGCATCTTAAATAGTTTGAGAGCGAGTACAATTCTTGCAATTATGTTTGATATTAAATTCAATTTTCTAAAGATAAAAATTTACTTATAATTGTTGAAACTGTCGCAGTAGTAGTTAATTAAGGCATCTGCTTATGGGATTGTTTTTACTTGGAACTGGACGTTAAAGCTGTCCAGCCGTCACACGCTTTGAAAAAGAAGAAGAATAATTATGAAAATGAAATAAATCTTTTATTATCAAGATTGTTAAATCATTATAATCTTTTTTACGCTTACATAACAAGGATATATATTTTTGTGTACCATTTGATTTTCATTTGCTTTAACGCTTTCTTTTGATTTTCAGATAGTTTATAGTCTTTTCGACTCAGAAAGAACGAAAAATATGTTCCAGACACTTTATCTAAGGCGTAAAAGACCTTGAGAGAACCATCTCAGCGCGCTTCCTGGCGTAGGAGAATTTGACACCTAAGAAAAAGAAATAGTAAATACAACTTTGATAAGTGACTTGACGACAAACAATTCATTCTCAAATTGATCGATCTCTTCCCACATCTTTTCGCCCATTCATTTATGTTTGCTTTTGAATTAAGTCTTCCTTGTTCATTCATTTATTATCTCCTCTTGCTTTGTCGATTCCCTAGAGGTTTAAGAATGACTTTATTGGTTTAAATTTGTATAATTTTAATCTGTTTATTTTTTCTGTACTTTTTTTCTCACTGAATGCTTTTTATTACATATTGGAATTCCACAAGCGTGGTAAATTTAGCCGTAAGTGAATTACCTTACAGGCTTACGCCAGCTGAATGGTAGCCCGTTTTAACTAATAATAATAATAATAATAATAATAATAATAATAATAATAATAATAATATAATAATAATAATAATCTAAAATTATCTTTTTTTTTTTTTTACTTTGGAGTATAGACATAACTGTGAAAGTAAATTTTAAGGTCTAAACGTGAAACACATTGGACAATTTATGCAGTCTTCGTTTTGTCCTTATCCCGTTGACTTAAGGCAGTAAATAGTATCAGAATAACAAAGAGTTTTAACCTGAATACGTTCGACATACCTAATTGTGCTTATATATATATATATATATATATATATATATATATATATATATATATATATATATATATATATATATATATATATATATATATATTATATATAAACAGGACCTCATTAAAACTGGATGGTAACTAACGGAGATATTTATTCGAGAAAAGTTACTTGAATAAATATCTCCGATGATCTAGCGAAGATATTTACTCAAGAGAAGTTACTTGAATAAATATCTCCGCTAGATACCATCCAGTTTTAATCCTGTTAGGTCCTGTTAATAAATTTAATAATGCACAGAACAACTGTATATTATAATAAATTTAATACATATATATATATATGTATATATACATATATATACATATATATTATATATATATATATATATATATATATATATATATATATATATATATATATATATATATATATATATATATATATATATAGATAGAGAGAGAGAGAGAGAGAGAGAGAGAGAGAGAGAGAGAGAGAGAGAGAGAGAGAGAGAGAGAGGTGTGGGAAGGGGGAAATCTTGTGAATGGTTTCACTTTGAAGTGGTGATAATTACCTCGTCGAGGTTCTCCCGTTTCAATTATTGTACGATATGGTTCACGGAACACTAATCACTCACGTCTGTTGTTTCCTCTCTCTCTCTCTCTCTCTCTCTCTCTCTTTGTACACCAATGACAGTCGACCAATATTAAGATACATAATTCACTCCATAGGCCTAAAGAAGACCTATCGGATTTTTTAGGAATAGACGCATTTATTTCCTTTTACCATTTAACTCTGGTTTCGAATGTGGGTTCATACGCATTTGAGAATGTCTCGTTACTGCTTGTTCAGCATGGAGAGAGAGAGAGAGAGAGAGAGAGAGAGAGAGAGAGAGAGAGAGAGAGAGAGAGAGAGAGACTCTTTATGCCATGTTGACTAAAGCTAACAGCATTGTGGAAATTTACTAGTTTTCAAATAACTAAACAGCATTAATTTTTCCATGTCTTCTGAGGAGAGATTCTTACACCAGTGAACTGAAAAAATGTATTGCCTTGACTCAGGACGCCTGGAAGTCACTCAGATTCTAAGAGGGCCATAAGATTTGGGAAGGGAAGTAGAAGAAAACAAAGAAGGCGGTGGACGTGCGGGTGGAGTTCTTCATTTGTCATTTGTAAACAACAACAACAAAGAAGAAGAAGAAGAAGAAGAAGAAGAAGAAGAAGATTTGAGGAAGGGAGGGTGAAGAAAACAAAGAAGGCAGTGGCATGCAGGTGGAGTTCTTCGTTTGTCATTTGTAAACAAAGAAGAAGAAGAAGAAGAAGAAGAAAAGAAGAACAAGAACAAGGAACAGCCATTGCAAATAAACATTATCAAGGTCGTCCGGTACGCAGCTCATGACCATTTTCGGTACCCTGAACCGTGAACTGCTTTGTATAAAGGGACCCTTGAGGTCAAAATTTGCACGTTACAGCTTCTCACTTTATAGTTATAACTATGATGATAATTTTCGTTTAGATGACGTAACTGTGCTGCACAGACTTTACGGTGACAATATTTTTTTTTGAAAGAGAATATTGTATAGACTGAGATTAATATGTATATTCCACATGCATCATTGAAAAGAATGCTTACGCAGACATTAGTAACATTCGTCTTCTCGCCTGACGCTTGCTTCTTACTTATTATTATTATTATTATTATTATTATTATTATTATTATTATTATTATTATTATTATCCACACTGTGTACTCGTTCCAAAAGAATAAAAAAGCCAAAATGTTATAACTCCACATACGCGATCCACAGAGTAGAATGCCTGAATAAAATCAGACTAGAGAACACGCACAAGCAAGAGGATAGAAGACTTTCAAAGCGTACCCTGGAGAGAGAGAGAGAGAGAGAGAGAGAGAGAGAGAGAGAGAGAGAGAGAGAGAGAGAGAGAACAAGCTGAGATTCCATTACTGGAGGTCAAATTTAGTCAATCGTCATTCTACTATTTAGCACCCGATCACATTCAAAGTTGATACCCTCAAAGGCACCAGGGCCCGTGCTAGCAAATGGCATATCTAATCCAATGTCAAACGCCATTGCTAAAACAACAATTCGACCTCCAAACCAGAAACTAGCCTGTATCAAATTCTCGACCAGCCCAGTGACGTCATGAAGGCTTGATCTCAAAATGCTGGAACTTCTGAACGATCACATGTTCTTTCCAGGTTCCCACGTGATTATGCTGGATTTTATTAGCCCTTCAACTTCTTTCTCTTCAACCTACCAGGCTTGACAAACAACTCGTTAGATGTACTGTGTCTAGGTTGAGTGATTAATGGATCTTGGCTGAGATGGTCGAGTATTTGGGCTTTTAGGAGACTGTGTTTTTCTCTTGAGAATGAGAGATTGGAGGCTAAAATAATTCTACAGTATGATGTTATGATGAAGTATTTTGCTTTCGATTGCTGAACATAATCTTCACCCATAACCTACCGAACTCTCTTCTTAGTAACTTTTTAAATAATTTTCCTACACTTTACGAAGTATCAGCGATAATAATATTCTTATTTTCTTTCACTTTCAAAAGTGTCAAGAATTTTTCGCCAGTTTGACGAGTGTGGAAATCACAAAGAGGCGAATGACATTTTACTCAAATTTGGGGATTAATTAATTCCTTATAACTACGAGCTAAACATTAATACATCTTAATCTGAGAAATCCTTGTAAGATACGCATATAGTAAGCCCCTCCGAGGGGAGTAACAAGGAGTAACCAGAGGGTTTATGCGCTGAAAAGTCCATCTTGCCATAATCACTAGATCTTCCTCTTTAGCAATGTGCACTACAAACGGTCTAGGTCGTTTCATGCAATTTTACTTTGGAGAACATCTGAAATTCTAGTCACCAACTTACATCAAAGCAGGGGGTCTTGGCAAGCCAGGTGTTGAAAAAATAAGTTAACTTTAATACTGACTGCTCCTGAGATTTCAAGAAGTCGAGGGATAGACGACGTACCACCTTCAGGTTTAAAGATTGACGGAGTCAAACACTCAAGCTTGTACTCTGGGCAGTAGCAAGCAGCTCTGGGCGACAATCCCATCCCGCCATCTTCGTTCTGTGTTCCCAGACTCGGATAATGGACATTAGGCAGGACTTTTGAAATGGCAGAGGAGATATACGCGAAGAGTACTTTCTAGGAACAGCTGACCAGTTTTTCAGTCGTACATCTGAAGGTTAGATTTTTTGGTAAAAATAGAAATGACATCATTTTCAGAATATTTCATCAAACGAGTGATATTTGGCTGTTGCCTCTCACTTAGGAATATAACAAGAGGCCTTGCCAGAGTTTCCTGCGATTTTTCCTTGTGTAAATAAAAAAATAATGAAAGATATATATATATATATATATATATATATATATATATATATATATATATATATATATATATATATACATATATATATAAATATATAATTCTCCAACGGAGATATACCGAGGTAGCGTAATTTCGATATTAAGCGACATTTGTATTCATGATTGTATATAAATCATGTGATAAAATTTCATGTGTATATATATATATATGTATATATATATATATATATATATATATATATATACATATACATGTGTATATATACATGTATATATATATATATATATATATATATATATATATATATATATATATATATATTAGATTTTCTCTTACATAAAAGAGCTAATCCTCAGAATATTCTAAAATGGAGAGGCCAAGTGGGAGAGTAACCTTATATCATTGCCTAACTGAGGCAAGAACGAAAAAAATACATATATATATATATATATATATATATATATATATATATATATATATATATATATATATATATATATATATATATATATATAAACTGGGGCTGAGAAGAAAATGTCAAGTTGATATAACCCTTTCTGTACTTTCGTTGCTATCAATCCAGAAATCCCAGGCGAGATTAATTGAATGGTCAGTTTCAGTATTGGGTCCCTTATCACTAATGTCCCATTACGGAGAATTCGATACTTCATAAAAAACAAAAACAAAAATAAAGCAGATAGCGAGAGACAATTTTTCTTATAACGGAGAACCCTCTGTGGAGTAGCAAAGGGCTTCTTCATATCACCCATCTCAGCTCGTAAAACTGAAAACATATACAGACGAATTTTTAACGTAATCAAATGTGATAGCAAGAACGAGAATGAAAAGCTGTTACATAACTGAAATGAACTAACGAGAAGATACTGTCATTTTCACGCCTGGAAACACAAAAGGCCTTGAAACACACGAAGGTATATAAAGGTATATAAAAAAAAATACATTCACTGACAGCTACGTCCACTATTTTTTTTTTTACCACAGTGAAAGGGAACTATTGCGCCGGCTTTGCTGTCCGTCCTCACTTTTTCTGTCCGCACTTTTTATGTCCGCCCTCAGATCTTAAAAAACTACTGAGGCTAGAGGGCTACAAATTGGTATGTTGATCATCCACCTTCTAATCATCAAACATACCAAACTGTAGCCCGCTAGCCTCACTAGTTTTTATTTTATTTAAAGTTAAAGTTAGCCATAATCGTGCGTCTGGCAACGATATAGGACAGGCCACCGCCGGGCCGTGGTTAAAGTTTCATAGGCCGCGGCTCATACAGCATTATACCGAGACCACCGAAAGCTGTTTCTATTTTCGGTGGCCATGATTATACTCTGTACAGAAAACTCTATTGCTCCGAATAGAATGAGTTTACTTATTTTGGGTTATCGAACCGAGGTATTAAACAAGACGCCTCGAAAATCAAGAAAATTTTTTGAAAAGAAGAGGAAGAAAAATTTGAAATATGAACAAATAGGGAAATAATCTATCTTCCATTCGTCTCAGAACTAGATTAACTTAGTAAAAGAAAAATTAATTAAGCAATCAAGGCTTCTGAGTTTGTTTTCGGCAACAGCGATACCATCAAAATGAGTTTCTGCAAAAAAGTAGAAAGAAGAAGAAAAAAGATACGAAACCGAGGACTCCACCACTGAGAAAAAGGATTAAGATGGATCCAACATATGGGAAATAGGTAAAACCTACCACCAAGATCATCCTAGCGCAAGAATGCCATCATTCACGATGAAGTCGATATTGTGGTAACCAGTAATTGTCGAAATGAAAATCAATATATGTAACAGAAAGGTGCAGGATTAAACAGCGAAATATATTCAAGGCTAGTCATCCAAGGAGTCCTCATTAACAGCATCCCCCTTATAAGAAACAAACAAATCCTTTGTTAAGCTGGACTTTATCAACAGAAAGGAGGTGACTAGGGAGTCTAAATCAGACATGCTGCTGATGATTCATCTGTGTAGGTTTATAAGTCACCTGATGTTGTGGAAGTTTTCGACACAAGGATTTATCCACGATTCAGCAGTCAAAGTGTGAGTATGGCAGTAAAAGTTGTCTTATGTTTTCTCTTCAGTCACGGCCTGTTACAGAAAACGTCTTATATATATATATATATATATATATATATATATATATATATATATATACATATATATATATATATATATATATATATATCATATACATATGCATGTATATATATATATATATCCGTATATATATATAGTTACTGTATAATATATATATATATATATATATATATATATATATATATATATATATATATATATATATAATTAGTGAATTTGTGTCTCTAGGTGTGTTTGTGTATTTTGAATTCGTGATGGCGAATACACAGTTTCCTAGCCACGTGAAAATTTGTGCCTTTCAATATAATACAAAGAGCAAACAAACGAATTTCCGAATATTTACTGGAATAGTGTGAAGATCACAGATAGCGTAACACAGAAATCTAAATGCAGAATTCTTGGCGTCAAAGCAATTAGGAACAGACACGACATGTGGTCTCTGAAGGCTTTTGAAGAACACACCAAAGATACGATCTACAGTATATTGGTCCTTGCAAGCTCTCCACTTCAGGGTAGAACCAGTTTTCTGTAAAACCTGACAAGTTCTTCGTCCTTAGGATTATCTGTTGATTGCTCTGTTCTCAACACGCTATTTTTTTTATGGCAAATTAACAACAAGAACGATTACGGACCAGTTTCGAATTGGATTTTGAGGCATTTTGCAGGACACTATCAGACTTTGACGTGTTGCAGTAACTCTGTGCTTTAAGAAGGGCAGATGTGTCTTTGTCTAAATCTTCGTTCATGCCCTCTTGTTTGTATATTTGCTTTTAGCTGGACTGAAAATAACATTTTTATCAAAGAAGTTATTTATGTCTTTCTTTTTTAGTGAAAGGAAATTTAAATTGTTACTGTGAAATCACAACCAAAAATGGGAAACCAGTTGTAAACTGCAACCTCGGAAACTAGTGTTCATGTCTAAGTGTCAATGTGTCATTCATAATTATGTTAACACTTGCATTTCTATTAAACCAGTGCAACTTTATTTTGAGTTTTTTCTCCTTTCACTATTGAAATATGTTTCCTAATAGAGCAATTTCTTAGTTTTTTTTTTTACTTTTTCTATTAAACCAGTACAAGTTTATTTTGAGTTTTTTCTCTCCTTTCACTTTTGAGATATATTTTCTAATAGAGTAATTTCTCAGTTTTTTGTTTACTTTTTATTTTATTTTATTATCTTTTCTTTTTGCTTCGCGTGAGTGGTGGTCAGAGTAAGCTTTCACCAATCAAAAATGGTTTAAGTGACATAGGCTGTGGATTTTTACCGTTAGCTGAGAAAAAAAATGAATACCCGGAACATTTCGAGGTCAAACCGACAACAGATGAATCAACATAAGTCTGTATAGAAGCTCAGTGTTTCGAAATAAACCATTGCAAAAAAAAAAAAAAAAAAAAATTAAAGACCTACCTAGCGGCATCAGCCACATGAGAACCTTCATCGCTATTTACGAATGTAAAATCATTTAATAACAGAAATGTTCCATTAAAATTCTTATTGTTTGGTATTATTTACTTATTACTGTAATGGAATAGGTGACATCAGTGACACTTTAATTCTTTGCTGGGATCTTTCCTAGATGGTGACCCCCAAGGATTTTAACCCGGTATGTATCCACCTTTGCAGCGTGCTTGTACAAGCTCGTTGGGGATTACCGTAAAAACATAAACAAAAGACCGTAAATATCATAAAGATAATGACCCCCAAGAAATATTAGTCCTAGGTAACGACCCCGAAAACCCTTGGGGGTCACTATCTAGGAAAGATCCCTTTACTATTATTTTTTTTCTCAAGCTGGAAACCACATAGTTTTCACGTCATACAACTTTGAGAACGAGGTACATTAAAAGTCAATCATATTTATCATAATTTTAGGATAAAACCCTTGTGTCTCATTTATTATACCAGCCTTGAAAGATGGAATAACGGCAATAACAACAATGTTGAATATTCATCTATCACATGACAGGCAATCTAGAATAGATTATCAGGGGAGGTAACAGACATTTAATCAACTCAACCTATTAACGACTTTTTAAGTTTAAAATTGCATGAAATTTATTCGTTTAAAAATGGTAACGTTTGCCTCATCATTTAATCATATTTTTTTCGATGTGAATGATATATAATTGATATATTTTACGTAGGGAACAACATTTCTGTCGGATGACGTCATCAGTAGAGTTGTTGAAGGCTGTTATGCCGTTCAGTAACGTAAAATAATAGAAATTTCAGCTAATAAATTTTATTGACGTAATCGCACATCGAGTAAATGAAGTATATGTTCCCAAATATGGAAGCAACATGAAGAATGATCAAATACTTGCAGAGACTTCCATGAACTGCAAATCATGTTGCCTGAACACTTTGGGAATTCAGATTCGAAAAGTAACTCACAATTGTTAAATAAAAGAACTGGTTTTATTTTCTGTACCTTGGGAATAACTTATACCAAACTGGAATTATAATTGATAAGTGCTTCTGCGCCAGCCAGGATTCGAATCATGGCATATATATGTTCGTGTGTAGGTGTATGTATGTATGTAAGTATGTATGTATGTGCATAAGGAACACGGCAATGTTACTCATACCTAAAAGCAATGATGCAGAATCCCATACGTACAGTCCCGCATGAAGATGATACGGCCCTGATTTGAAGCTACTTAAGGTTCTTTATATTCAACAGCCAGGCACCACGCCCCCTTGCTAAGTGCATAGCATCCCTAACAACAGCGCGCCAGAGGAAAGTTAACCTACAAATTGTCCGTAGCTCTTAGTACCCGAGGAGAAAACCGGTAAAAGTTATCTGGTCCGGCACGTGAGGGACATCAATTTTGCTCTTAAAGAGACAGTTGTGACAGTTCCGCCATTATTGCTAAGGCAACCAACCTGTTCTGAGGTCACGTGACAATGCTAGGACACTGGAGATACACGTGAATTCTTCTCTCGTGTTTTTTTTTCCCTGTTTCACTTTTAGCGGATGTTTCTGTCTTTCTTCTCTTTTGATTTTATGGAATTATTTCCGTCTTTATTTAATAGGTTTTTAGATATCGAACTTGTGACCGGGATGTTTACTTTGTTTTTAATAAGTTGTGTGATGTTTTCTCTGCATTCTGATCATTTTGTGAAGACTGGGTGTAAGCTGCACGGTACTTGTTGGAAAATGCCTTGAATTTTGATAAGTGCAAAGATTCAAAAGAAAATTCTAAAGAAATAAATTTAAAAATTTAGAAAGGCTAATGCAGTGCCAAGGGAATGAAAAACTGTCTGGCAAATTGAATGACGATCGTTAAGAACTGAAATCAGTACAAAAAACTCTATCCTATTATAGAATTCAGGTGCATAAATTGCTAAACTAGTTATGATTGAGAGAGAGAGAGAGAGAGAGAGAGAGAGAGAGAGAGAGAGAGAGAGAGAGAGAGAGAGAGTGTGTGTGTGTTGTCCTTGAAATGACAGTAATATCTTTCGTGTGGTTGCCAGGCTCTTCTTACGCAAGAGTAAAGCCGTACTTCCATAGCCAGAAGGCGATGGCAGCCTTTGGTGAACGTATTCGGTGGTCCAAAGAACGGCAAGGAAGACCCTGCCGATTCATTCGCGCACCCCGAGTGGAATCAGGGTGAAATATCCCCAGCATCACCGGTAATTTTATACCATGCGTGTCATACTTTCTTGCCTCCGCATTATCAAGAACTTCAGGCCTTAATACCTATCTTTCTGCTGGTGCAATCTATTCCGGTGTTGTAACTCGGCTGACAACAAAAGTTAAGTATATCTTACTTTAACCAGACCACTGAGCTGATTAACAGCTCTCCTAGGGCTGGCCCGAAGGATTAGACTCATTTTTAGTGGCTAAAAACCAATTGGTTATCTAGCAACGGGACCTACATCTTATTGTGGAATCCGAACCATATTATAGCGAGAAATGAATTTCTATCACCAGAAATAAATTCCTCTTATTCTTCACTTGCCGGTCGGAGATTCGAACTCGCGGCCAGCAGAGTGCTAGCTCAGAACGGAACCCACTCACCCAACGGAGAACAAAACTGACCTAATATACTCGTATATATACAGAGGTGGCTTAGCAGTTGGGACCATTGTTTCTGACAGATGTTTATGCAGTGGACCACTGGCTCTGTTGGTTACAGAACCGGACCTCTTGGTTATTAAAAGGATAAAAATTTTGCCATAAAGCCAAGCGCTGGGGCGCTTTCAGCTGCTCAGTGCTTAAGAAATGTAAAGTGTAGTTGAAGAGGTTGGACAGAAAGATTAAAGAAAGGAAGCGGAATAGAGGTAAATTGAATGCCTAGAAAGTGGGTGTAGCTAGGAGCCGAAGGGACGCTGCAAACAACCTTTAACACCTGCTTACGATGCACCATGTGAGGGCACTGACGCCACTACCCTGTACGGGGAGGACGAGACCATTGACCTCTTATAGCAGTGGTTCTCAAACTGGGGTAAATACCCCTGTGGGAGTAATGAAGCCGCTTCTGGGGGGTAAAGAGGCACTTTCTAAAAGTATAGTTCATTGGAGTAAAATTTCAATTTTTTGTCAAAGGAATATAATGTCTAAAATCTAAATTCTTTATTTCTTAAGACTTGAATAAAAGTAGAATTCATTTCTTATTTATAAAAGGTATTAGAAATTAAGCATTCCAATATTTGCCTTTCCTCTATATTATAACTTCACATAACTGAAGAGGAATGGGGTCGGGGTAATGGTGATCTATCACACCACTGTCCCCGGGGGTAACAATACTAAAAAATTTTAGAACCACTGGCTTAAAGGTTGCAAGCCTGAACCAATGACTTTGCATAGATGCAGCACAGAAATATTCAACATGGGAGGCCGTTTCTAGCCGTCACGCCGTACCTTGACCCTAACCGACCAGCCATTTCTGCCCTTCCTTCATTATTCATGAGGCAGCAAGGCCTAGGATGACAGTGGACTTTTGCAGATGGCTGTGGAGCGGATGCTACAAATCTTCGCCTTTCGTCCGATACTGTTTCAATTCTATATTTGCTGCTTTGTCTTCTTTACCATTCTATCCATTAATCCAGTAAAACCCAGTGGACCATTGTTTGGGAAGAGCCTGCGATGTTACAACAAGGAGAATCATCCTCTGTAATTCTCTTCAAAAGGAAGCTATATAATTTTCGTCATAATTCCATTCTCTCTGTGCCAGACTTCTACGTTTATTTCTTTACCAAAGATGTTTACACGGCTGCTGTGGTTTGGAATAATTTCAGAAAGTCTTCTTTACAAAGGCACTGCAAAAATTATTGCCTGGCTGTTTGTTTCAGGAGAAATATATGATCTTTTGGGGAGACGAGGACGAGGAATTACAACACATTTAATGAATATAGAAAATTAAGATCTTTGGTATCTCTCTTTCCTCTAGATTTTTATATTTCAATAGAGGTTTGATGAAGGTTCTCCAAAAGCTCTTTAAGCAGTATTTTGATGCAGTATTTCTGCACACTAAAACACACACATACACTATTCAATGTAATACACCTGAATATATGGCATGTAATTTGTCTTTATTCATCTCATTGCTATAAATTCATACACAGCAGTAAATACATCAGACAGGAAGAGTATGGGTGTGTGCGTATGTATGTGCAGGCAAGGATGAGTTTGCAAACTATTCTTTGGCCTTCGTAATAAAAAAAAAAGTCTCAGCTTCGCAACGCGATGAAAAATGATCGGGTAATTACGTAACACCTCTCGAGCAAAGTGAGACGTTGCCAGGAGAGTTTAAAATAACTGAGATTTCTGTCATTGTTCCCTGGGAAGCTTCAGTAGACACGATTTCTTTTATTCTCTCACTACTCTGAGGGTACGGGAGTTCCCAGTGAGGGAGTGTGAGGCAATAGATTTCAGAAGCTTTGTTCATTAGACTGAGAATCATAAGGTAATGAAAAGTCTTCAGCTGAAAGCGACTGAGTGTTTGAGGAAATTTTGGGTAATAACTTTATTATACAAGTTATTGAGAATGGATGTTTGTGAGTAGTGAATTAATGTTTGTGAGCATGTGTGTGAGAATGAAAAAGTATCCGAGCCTGATTCATTGTAAATTTTTTTCTAAAAGTTTAGTTTTTATACATCATTGAATTCAAGCTTATTATCCCCAGATCTGTGTACAGTTTATATAGGAAAACCCATTATTCTGTATACAGTGCATGTAAAACCATTCCCAACGAAGGATATAATTTGACACTGCCATGAAATTATTTGTGCTGAAAATACTATATCAGTGGTTTTATAACGCCGCTAAGAACTAGCAGTTAATTCCGTACTTACATACTCGTATATTTTTGTATATATTTTGCAATTTGACTCAACTGTTTCCTTACCCGCTTTGTGTTTTAGATATTTTAGTTATTCTTCGGCTTGTGATATTTTTTTAACTTTTTTTGAATATATTTTGTAAGTTTCTAAGTTATCTTTTTATTACAGTTTCAGCCTTGATAATAAACTGTGATCAATATGTACTGATGCCTTCTCTAGACGTCCCTTAGATAGTTACATACCTATATATATATATATATATATATATATATATATATATATATATATATATATACATATATAAACGTGTGTATATATATATATATATATATATATATATATATATATATGTATATTAGTAGAAATATCCCCTTCGACTTCAAGATCCAGTTCAGATGTCAGGTACAATCCATGCTAAAGTGGCAGGTAATAAAAGTAGGGGAACTGATGTGAACAAGTGCTTCAGGGATGATAAGCGGTTGTTCTACAGGAAGGTAAATGTAAATAAAACAGCTAATGAGCAACTGGATCTCAGAATTAAAGTTGCAAATGGAGTGCTGTTATCTGATGAGAATGCAGTCCTGGGTCGATGGCGTAAGTATTTTGAAGATTTGCTGGATCTTTCCTACATAGTGACCCCCAGCAAAGTTTAGGGGGTTGTTATCGTTGGGGTCATTATATTTATGATATTTACAGTCTTTTTTTCATGTTGTTACAGTCATCTGCAGGGTAAATGAAGCCCTCGTGAGCACAAGAATATTGTCTGTTTTTTTGTTTTGTTTTTGTTTTACGGGATAGGCCTATAACTCCCAAGCCAAGATATCTTAGTGGTATTTTGTCGGATCCAGTGGTTACTTGGTTAGAATACATTAACTCAGCTTTATGCCATCTCGGTCCCTCGTACAGTACAATGGAGACCCGTAAAATGATGGCAAGGAGTTGAAGCCACTCTAACAAACCAGTCGCGAAAGCCAAACCCAAGAAAGCCTTGAGTTACGCCACGGTTTACGACTTCAGATAAAAGACCCGAGCACTGCCCTCCGAACGAGGAAGGAACCCGACATGTGCAAAGGCAAACACGTGGAACACATATTACGGTGGCATACTTTACGTAATAAGATGGGTTATCAGCGCAGAGAGCGCGTAGGATGCAGAAATCGCACACAGAAGGTGAAGGCTTCGCGATTTCGATCCTTTTGTCTTTGGGTGAGCGTCTGGGCTCTCGGCTTTGGGAGCCTTCTTGCTACCATAGGCCTAGATTCCATATGACAGCAGATCAAATACTACTGAACGAGTTTGGAAACACTAGCCGTATGGCTACACGAACGATGGTTCCTCGGTCGATTCTTAGTCTCACTCTGAAAAAATCCCGATATTATCGAGACGACACGACGCTACAACTGTCGTCGACTCAGGAAAGGGCTCGTCCTGAATCTGGAAGATGTTTAAACTGGGTTCTACAGGCGAGAACTAGTGCTAACTGGTTTACGGAGAGATCAATCAAAAAACAACTGTGACGATATTCTAATATTATATAACTTTACATTACTTTAGCTAACTAACTGGAGACCATCGTTCCTATGGTGCTAGTTTTATTTAAGAAATACATTTGCAGGTTCTTTCGCTTTTATATTTTCCTGAGGTTTCTTTAAACAAATTTTACCTCGTAAAAATTTCTTTTTAATCAATCAATCTATATATATATATATACATATATGTATATATGATATATATATATATATATATATATATATATATATATATATATATATATATATATATATATATATATATATATATATATTATAGATTAATTAAATAGATAATTTACATATAATATATATATATATATATATATATATATATATATATATATATATATATATATATATATATACACACACATATTTCATATTCTCTCCACTGAGAGTTTTGTGTTAGTATTCCATCAAGAGGAAAACAGTTATCGCTTGTTGAAAAGGAATATAAAACCTCTTCCTTTCTTATTTCTTTTTAATAAAACTGTTCCTCTTAGTTTTCTGTAAAAGAAAACTATTGAGATGGCTTTGTCCGTCCGCACTTTTTCTGTCCGCCCTCAGCTCTTAAAACCTACGGAGGCTAGAGGGCTGCAAATTGGTATGTTGATCATCCAACCTCCAATCATCAAACATACCAATTTGCAGCCCTCTGGCCTTAGTAGTTTTTATTCTGTTTAAGGTTAAATTTATCCATAACCGTGCGTCTGGCACCGCTATAGGTGCCACCAATAAAGGCCACCACCGGGCCGTGGTTGCAAGTTTCATGGGCCGCGGCTGAGAGTTTCATGGGCCGTGGCTGAGAGTTTCATACAGCATTATACGCTGTACAGAAAACTCGATCGCGCTGAAACTTCGGCGTATTTATTAATTGTTTTGCCTTTATGGATTGTCTTCCCTGTTAGTGAGGAATTCTTTAGTTCATTTGTCGACGTGAGAACAAAATCTCTCTATGGAAAGAAGCGTATAATGGTTTTCATTTTCTACTGGTTTTATCTATTGACTACTGATGCTTTTTCGCTAACGATGAAATTTTCGTAATGAATAAGAATGGAAAAGATAATTTATTTTTCACATTTAATTCTTCACTGAAACCCTGAATATTTATTTTTCTTATATAAGGACAGTTTTCTCTTGATAAGAAAAATATGTGAAGACAATTTGATGTGGATGAATATTCAGTGAATAATAATAATAATAATAATAATAATAATAATAATAATAATAATAATAATAATAATAATAATAAACTACTGTCCTGTGGTACAACCATGTAATTAGCCCTTTTCTCTGTTTCCCTTCATATGGGTCATCTACCAACTCTCAAAGAAGTGCTAGTTTCTAGCTTTCCAGCTTTATTGGCGCCGGGGGGGGGGGGGGGGGGGAGGCGGATGTTTATGAGGGGTTGGGTGGGGTTGTAATGAGGTTGGATGGGGTGATGTGGTGTGGGGGAGGGGGTTGATCTTGGGTTGTGTTGACGTAAGGTAAGCGAGTACTGGCTGGCGTTGCAGAATAAGGAAGGCGATGCTAGGCTTAGGGATAAAGAATATTATTATTATATATTATATATGATGAAAATGGAATAATCAATGGGATCTGCCCTAGATAGTGACCCCCAAGGGTTTTCGGGGTCGTTATCTAGAACTTATATTTCTTTGGGGCCATTATTTTCATGATATTTACACTATTTTTTTATGTTTTTACGGTAATCTCCAACAGGTTTGTACTAAACGCGCCGCAAAGGTGGATACAAACCGGGTTAAAACCCGTGGGATTCACTATCTAGGAAATATCCAATCAATGCATAAGGAGGCGTATCTTAGAGCAGGAAAATTAAACTAAAAGATAATAGATACAATCATACTTATTGAAAAGTATTTATATGCCATAGGAATGGAATTTTCCACTGAAGATTCAATGCAACAACTTAAAATATAAAAAAAAATGTGAAAATATTTATATATATATATATATATATATATATATATATATATATATATATATATATCAAATATATATATATAAATAAGGAAATAATATCCAAAGGAAATATAAAGATCTTGAATCTAGGCATCGCTAAAACTACAAATCCATGTGATGAAAATAAAAATAAGAAAACTTATGTACTTTGAAGACAAAAATGAATCCAAAGAAATTAATATTACTAGAAAAAATAAAATAAATTCATATTCCAAGGACATTTAATCTATTATAAATGTTATGGAATATTTAGTGTTAATTCTATCAGTTGGTAAAGAATCGCATTTTCTTCATCCTTTCGATATTCCCTCAAGGGAGGCCAATCGCTTCTTTGTTGTCAAGAATGAAATAGCATGTGGCTGGGTTGATAGGCCATTGGCCTCTGAGATTCGAAAATTTAACCTTGGCCACCGAACGTGTTGCTACCTGGCTTTGATGGTGCCGAGGTTTGTAAAGAGGGCAAACTGCGTGCCGGAGAGAGAGAGAGAGAGAGAGAGAGAGAGAGAGAGAGAGAGAGAGAGAGAGAGAGAGAGAGAGAGAGAGAGAGAGAGAGAGAGAGAGAGAGAGAGAGCAGAGCAAAGAGAGAGAGAGAGCGAGCAAATTACGTGTAAGAGAGAGAGAGAGCGAGCAAATTACGTAGAGAGAGAGAGAGAGAGAGAGAGAGAGAGAGAGAGAGAGAGAGAGAAATTACGTGTGTGTGTGAGAGAGAGAGAGAGAGAGAGAGAGAGAGAGAGAGAGAGAGAGAGAGAGAGAGAGAGAGAGAGAGAGAAGGCAAATTACAAACCAGAGAGAGACAGAGTGAGAAAGGAAGAAAGGTCACTTACAAGCCAGAGAGAGAGAGAGAGAGAGAGAGAGAGAGAGAGAGAGAGAGAGAGAACGCCGTCAACCTGAGACATCCGTTTATTGGTTAACCTCAACCTATACCATAAGAAAAATGTTTAACTGCTGATTCGTAATCAAATAGCTTGACTCACCTGATGGAGTGTCTTCATTTACACATTTACCTGATCTCTTTATTTCGTTTTTTACATAATGGCAACAAGAAAAGTTTATTTTGGGGAAATTTTGTTGCGGCTCGATTTTCTCACAATGCCTCTCATACCAGACACCAAAAGTTAGTTACAAATTCGGGGTAATCTGATCTCAAGCTTGGACCTTTTAAATTTACTACCTTTATATTTAAAAAGGAAAATAGATAAATATAAACATAAAAATCATATTAAATTTGTACGTGTTTTGTATAAATTAACTCTAAGAAATGCAGTAATGGTAATCATATCAATACCCATACAAAACATGTATAATATTAATATGATTCCATGATTATATCTATCAATAATTTTTTTTAGATAATAATAATAATAATAATAATAATAATAATAATATTAATTATTATTATTATTATTATTATTATTATTATTATTATTATTATTATTATTATTATTTCGAATATGAATTCGTGCGCAATAAATTTACAAATAAACGTAGTGGCGCCAAGAGGCTACAGTTTTGGTTTATTATTAAAAACAAATTTACAGACAAAATACAATTATCACAACAAAGGTGTGTATCTTACCAATAAACAAAATCTTTAAAAAAGGTCATACAACTTTATCAGATTTATAAAGTCCAGGGTCTAATTAAAATGCTACCAGTATCTGACTTCACGAAAGAAGGTGCAATGATATTTCATCTAACTGTGTCTTGCACGTAACTGTGGACCTTTCCTTCACTCCAGTTTGTGGGATGATCAAATTCTCGGAAATGCACAAACACTGCATTTTATTTATTTTTTTTTACAGAACTTTGATGCTGTGTAAATCCTAGAGCTATTGGCTTGCCATTGTGTCCAAGATATTTGTTATGGCATTTTTTTTTTTTTTTTTTTGCAAGGGATTTCATATATGCGGTCAGTAATATAATTTGGAGATTACACGTGAAAACACTTGGTATTGTTTTGTTCTTGTTATTGTCTTGTGTTATTCGCTTATGTTAAAATTACCTGCATCTTTTATGATTTTTGAGAGTATATGTACATATATATATATACATACATACATATATATATATATACATGCATACATACATATACATACTGTATACATATACATACATACATACATACATACATACATACATATATATAGCCTACTAAATCGTGAAATATAGAACAAATATTTTCGGTGTTACTGACCCTGGTTCTTGTAACGCCCTGTAATTTTCAGATTGCCACTCCATCATCCTTTCCTTTGGCACATCTTTTAACTCAGCCGAGAACTGAAATGTGATAACTGAAAAGGGAGAAAAATTTTTCTTTTGATATATATATATATAATAATGAAAATAACTCTTCTTTGGATATCAATTATAGAATGTGAACATTTTTCTTTTGATATATATATATATATATATATATATATATATATATATATATATATATATATATATATATATATATATATATATATATATATTATTTTCTTATATTTTTCTACAGAGGCCCAGGAGGACTTTAACTTATTGCTATTTATTTTTATTGCCATTTATTTTTATATATTTTTTCATTATACTTATAATGGTAGTTCGCAACAAATTTGTGTGGTTTGGTTTCATTGGTTTCATTAACGTATTATACTTCAGTTTTTATTTCGCTTAATATAATTATATTGTTTAAATTGCTTCGTTTGGGACGTAAAAAAAAAGAAAAAATGGACTAGATTAAAGGTAAAATTAGTTAAAGAAGATTTTTCCCAAATGGGATTGGTTATTTCTAGGAAGTAATCTGTCCTTAGACGCATACAAAATAAATAGCCTTCATTACAGTTTTTTAAAAGCAAAATAATGTATTTTTACGTCAGAAATCTGCATCTGATAAAAAAAAAAGCTGGCGTTACCTGTCATGAAGGTCACTGATCACTTGATACTTTTTTTTTATCTTTTATTTATTTTTATTTGGGCAGCCCAGTTATCTCACAGTACTAAAGCTCTTATTCTTTTTAATTTATTCATTTAATTTCCTTGTTAATAGAACCAATTTAGGCGTCACTCGCTATAAAGTCCAACAGCAGAAATTAAGCAACAGGAGTTTGCAAACTTAAGCCAGTCCCCAGCACGCCCAAGAACGACAGACTGGGAATAGGGTTAACCCATCCATGCCTTGTAAAATACCAAGAGTTATTGAAACTTCCAACAGACGTTAACAGACGTAAAAAAAAAAAAAAAAAACTGGAACATACCATCATGTGTTGCTTTAACTGAAAGTGGGTCTTTATCAAAGACAAAAAAGTCAACACACTGCACGTGATGCCCGAGGGGATTCAGTTTGCTCCTTTTCTTTTCTTGTTTGTTGCCTTCCATGGGAAGATTTTCGAAGTATGGAAAGCAGTGAACCCACACACACACACACATACATAGATGTATATATATAAATATATCTATCTATCTATCTTATATCTATATATATATATATATATATATATATATATATATATATATATATATATATATATATATATATATATATATATATATATATATCATCGACCATCGACCACACATCTTTTCCCACTTCTGTGTGTGGTCGATGATCTATGTATATATATATCTATATATATATATATATATATATATATATATATATATATATATATATATATATATATATATATATGTGTGTGTGTGTGTGTGTGTGTGTGTGTGTGTACGTAAATCTTCCCATGGAAGGCAACAAACAAGAAAAGAAAAGGAGCAAACTAAACCCCCTCAGGCATCCACGCAGCAGTGCGTTGACTTTTTTGTCCATTGGTGACGTCCTAATATCTCCCCCCTTACCACCAGCCCCTTCATAAAAGGTAGGGCAGAAACTGGTTCTAGAAGAGCTCTTCCTAAGTCTTGCGGAATCTCGTCTTGATGGAAGGGATGATCTTAGAAAACTTTCGACTTCAACTGAATAAAATCTGAGCATAATACGAGCCAAGAGCCCACGTTGGAACAAGGACAACTTAATCGCACCGCAACTGGAAAGCGGCAGTTGCGCTATATTCACATATGATGTCTTTGGTGGCGCGAAAGTCGTGACGCACACTCGGCCTAACGAATATATGTAGTAAGTTGAACCTCTTACGCATGAAAGAAACTTATTACTACTACTGATTATTAACATTGGTTGCTAAAAGAAATTAGGTGTACTTCACATTCCTACTCCAGAATAACAAAAATAGTAATAATAAAAGAAGTAGTGGTGTATAAATATATATAACTATGAGCATAGAAGAGGAGGCATCAGACTATTTTTTTTATAGCGTGCAACTTTATTGTTTAAATAGGTGATTTGGCCGTTCTGAATGGATATGCAAGAAAATAATTGAGCCATAAAAGACAAGCTTAATTTTTTCCTTAGTTTTATGGCTGCTTCAACTGTTGCTATGTTGCATAAAGCTTGCATAAGAAAAATGTTAGGAAGGTTAAGAAACAATAACAGATTTATTATTATGAAAATGAACGCTCGAATACTTCCATCTCCATTTCCTCATTGAAAACGTTAGCTTGACATTACCGGTACGCCAAGGGTGACTAGTCCTGAGAGAGAGAGAGAGAGAGAGAGAGAGAGAGAGAGAGAGAGAGAGAGAGAGAGAGAGTTGGCTGGCCTTGACTGTTCGCGGGTTGTCCACCTTACCGCCCGCCGCCAACAGCAACTCATAAGACTGAGAGTTCCTCCGACTCCCTCAACTACTTAGTTGTTTTTCGCTTTTGCAATTTAAATCCAGCTTTGAATTTGGATCTTTTTAGGATCCTAGCAATCTTCGGCACTGTCTCCCTTCTAATTTGAACAAGATTTGCTGACGAACATTAGATTGCAAAGGAAAATCTTCATTTTGAATAAACAAAATTGCTTTGTTGCTAACCTATCTAGCGACATAATATCTTCACCACTCGATATGCTATTCGCCTCACTGCAAGGTCCCTTGCGCTTGTAACATATCCCTGATTTACCACATTATATTCTCATAATTCATAGAATATTGATGGAGAATTAAAAATTGAATAAAGTTTAATTTATAAGTTAAGGGATAAGCCGAATTATAATAAAAGAAGACGGATTTGCTGAGGGAGGGTGCGCTAGAGACAGAGGTCCTGATTCCAAGGCCAAACTGTTCCCACCCTTGTCCTGGCTATCGGGAGTGGGATGTGGTTGGCGTTGTCCTCTCTCTCTCTCCCTCTCTCTCAATTCAGTCAGAGAACGGCACGAGAGAGTAATTTTTCTCTTACAGATACTGCCAATGAAAAGTTGGAAAATTTTTACAGTAGGTGAGTTTATTTAGTTTGTTTCCCCAGAAGTATTGCAGTAACTATAATTTTGTTCATTTGCTCTGTTGTAAATATATATCTTCGGTATTTCATATTGATTAATAGACACGAAGAGCGCCAAAGGACGAATTTACAAAGAAAAATCGTGTGTTATACTAGTTTGAAATACACTGACAAGATTATCGAAAATCACTAACCAGTGAGACATTAATTTAGACAAAATAAAGGGCAGCGTTAAATTGTACAGCAGTGCTATGCAATGAATCTGTTTGTGAGAGAGAGTACGAGTGAAGAAGACCGCCAAATGCCGTCTCGGGCTGATGCGGTCGTTTGCATGAAGGTTACAGATGGGCAAGACTAGCATATTTTACCACATTTATTAAACACGGTACGTTAGGTTATTTGACTTCGCAAAGCATTTTAAATTCTTGAAAACTTGAGACGCAGATTATGAACGGACACACAGAATTCGAAATAAGAGTCTCGATTTTTGCAGAAATTAGCGTTCTAACGAACGCTGCACTTTGAAGAGGACTGGCTCTGCCAGCAGGTACGTCAAGGTCCATAGAATAGACGCACACCACCTAGATATACACGCATGGAACCTACTTTTAAGAAGTAAATTTATTTGCATACGTGTATATCCATATATTTACCTATAAAACAATAGCGTTACTTTCATTGTATATCCATGTATACAATAATAGCATTACTAGAAGTACTGTATACACCCAGAAGTTGTTATAAAGCAAAGTAGTAGCACTGATACAGTGGTATTATGTAGATCCGGTCTAGACTGTCTGTGCTTATGCTTGTCCGTTTTCGTGGAGTTACTAATTTGTACGCATTTTTCTTGTATTGATACGCCTACACTGAAAGACAATAATAATTGTTTGAAGGTGTTTAAAATTGTGTTTGTTGTAGTAACGATGAACTGAAATATGCTACAAAATATTAACAAGATGATTAGAAGAAGATACGTCAAGGAAGTAGATGAATATAAGCGTACGACTAGGAGGGAAAATTTATTTGCGAAAAGAAGAAGAGACAGGAGGTGCCTGGGTCTATCGTCTCAATATTTTAGTCCGAAAAAGGACACAAATGTGATAAATACAGGTTTTGCCGTTTTACACAGACCCTTCGGGAGATATTGTTTGTTTCCTAAGCAACAACCATTCGATGACTGCCATTGTTTGTAGCTCCAATAAGGAGGTTATAGGCCTATTCATAGTTCACTTTTGTCAGTTTATTTGTCAGCAAGGTTGAACAAAAATTTATATAAGCCTTATTTACGGCAAGGGTTGCGTGACTGGCAACAATGGATTAAAGTTTGAAAGAGATATGAAGCAACTTTTGGGAAGAATGAACCTTTTTTTTTCTGTGGGGTGGACTGTTTGGCTTTGGCAAAGGTTCGAGGTCTCCGAATGCTTCTGTTTTTATTGATATTTTTATGAATCTCCTGGTGGTATTATTATTATTATTATTATTATTATTATTATTATTATTATTATTATTTGGGAGAAGACCTTATTAAGGGCAGTAGCATTGAAAATAATGGTTGTTTATACGGCATTCAATTAGAGATTGAAGAAGATATTAAGAAGAATAGAGAAGACTATATATAAACTTAATGCCATAGAAACAACTATTATTATTATTATTCATAAGAATCTCAAAATGGTACAGAAACCTACAATGATGTGAATGTAAATATATAATAAAAATTCATATAGGAGGTTATATATATATATATATATATATATATATATATATATATATATATATATATATATATATATATATATATATATATATATATATATATATATTGACACTGACATAATTGTGGATTTCTTCTTCATGATCATCATTATTATTATTATTATTATTATTACTATTATTATTATTATTATTATTATTATTATTATTATTATTATTATTATTATTATTATTACAACAGATAAGTCCCTAACTTGCAAAACGAGCCTTCACAGAATTGATCGTTCGGAAGTTAGAAAAAATAAACAACGAAGTAAGAAAGGCTGTTTGATTAATGTTCATACGTAAGAGAATACGTAATAAAACTGATGTTCATATTGCGTTAAGAATAAATCCCACCCAGTCAAGAGATAACAGAAAATATGGAAAAATCTCTGAATAGCTTTCATTAAGGTATTCTTAGATCGCTAAATAAATATCTATGTTCAAAGCTGTAGCCGAAGTAATTGAATATTTTTCAAACGCTTGCAGCTTCTTTATCAACTGCAAATCATTTGTGTTTACCCGAGGAACAGTCGTCATGTGTCCAAAGTGGCAAATAAAAGAACACTATTTTATTCTTTTTAGCGTACTGAAGAATGTGTAGATAGATGAGTTGGAATTTCCTTAATCTATACTGCTGATGATATACGATAATCGTTATGAAATTATTATGGATTTGGCAACAAAATATGAGTATAACATCAAATTTAAACGTTTATGTGGCATTTTTTTTGTATAGAAGATTGTTGGAATAAATGATATTTTATAAATACAAAAAATCACTGTCATGAAAATAAGAATTTTTGACGATATTAGAGCTTGTGACGAAAGAGAGCCGCAATCTAACAGCTGCGACGTCATTCGCTAACAGCAAAGAACTAATCAGAAGGCGCTATGTGTCTCCGGACGAACTTGACGTCATACAAAACAATACAGTAACCACTCAGGAAAAGTCATGGTCATGCAGGGTTTGACTGCTTATCGTGATGTCAGTCGTTAATATCAATTAACCAGTCATTAATCGCAACGTGTATTGGTTGATTTGATTACAACGAAATGACTGGAATAGGCTGGAGAAGGGAAAAAAATCAGAGGAAAGGGGTAAGGGCGTTAAGGGTTGGGTAGTGTCTAGTTCAGTGGTTCTCACCCCTTTTTGGTCCATGCACCCTTTAACCATATGCCAGAATGTCACCTCCTCCCCCAGCCCAATTTCCAAAACTGTCTGCTTCAAAAGATGCATTCCAAATATTATGCAACAAAACACTAACAAGAACACACAAGTTAGCGGAGAGAAAGCCCAGCGTGACCTCTCAGCAGTGCGAACCGATGCACACTGCGTTTTGTGTGGTCTTAGAGCCAGTTTGAGCCTACCAAACTGTGGTCACAATTACCACCCCCCACCCCCGCACCGAAACTGAAATTCCACCCGGTTGAGAACCACAAGGACTCTAGCCTGATGTGGTGGGTATTTGCTAAATGGAGGCATTCCTTTATATATATATATATATATATATATATATATAAAACTTCAACAAGAAAACTTACCTCGTTTTCCAATTCCCAGAATCCTACAATACTGTAGAGTGAATACCTTTATGAAACAGTCCGCAGAATTCCGTATTGTGACGAACATCTTCGGTTTTGTAAAACTCCCAGTATAGCGAAGGTATTCTTTCCGTCTCATCTACCTCCCTCACATATGGAAATCAGACCAGGAGTGAAGTCTGAAAATGGCAAGGGAAATAATGCTGTAATTGGGGGTTACTTGTCGAAACCGTCGGTCATTCAAACAGCAAGCGGCAGGAAATGCATTTTTGCCTATGAAGTTTCGCTACGAACTCTGTGATGGTCGGAATCTAAAGTAAACATTCTTCAGTGTTATTAACAGAGGCTGGTTATCATGTATTTGTGATATTTTGATATTTTTCCTTTTCTGCTGCAGAAGGAAAGTGAAAATTAAATGACAATAAATAACAATGGCCATCATTTCACAAATTCTCGCTAAAAAAAATGGATAAAAAATTGATAACATTGGATATAAAAGAAGATGGTATCAAGAGATTTACTGAAACTCTAATGAATGGAACATGGGCATCAAGGACCCTTGGGAATTATTTTGAATTGTAAAGAAAGAAGGAAGATAAAGGAGATAAAGGAGAGTTAACACTGAAGTACGAAAGTTCTTATATAAATACACACACACACACACACACATATATATATATATATATATATATATATACAGTATATAGAAATATCAACACAATCACGTGTGGAACAGAAATAAATTTCTGACTTACATCAGGATCGAACCCAGGTCTTTCAATTGTGCCTAGCGGGCAGCGCCCTTGCCTTTCAATTGAAAGACCTGTTCAATGTATATATATATATATATATATATATATATATATATATATATATATATATATATATATATATATATATATATATATATATATATACTATATGTGTGTGTGTGTATAAAGATCTGAACCCGTTCCAACTAGGATGATTCTGGAAGTGTTAGAGAGGATTAGCGTAAACAAAGCTTCTTCTATTATATAACCGCCCGTCCCCCCAAAAAAGGGCTCGGGGCACATGTTAATTACTTCAGAATGTGGTAGGTGAGTGGGTAAAAAAACCCACGACGTCCAGATCTGGTGGAGTGGGCTTTGTATTGCCGTTTCTTGTGATGGGAGTTTCATTTTAATTTTACCTTTTAATTCAGTTTTGATTATCAATGGAAAGTTTTGTGTGATGTTTTTGAAGGAAGTTTAATATATGGTTACTTTTTCGTCTCAATTTGTTGAGTTTCATGCTTTAATGTAGTATATTTTATTCATGAATTAATTTCATATTCTATCTTTTGGTATATATACTTCATTCTTGAATTCCTTTCTCACTATGGGCGATATACATGTTTCATTCATGAATTCATTTCATGTATAAATTTTATTCGTGAATTAATTTCGTAATATGTTTGGTATATATACTTTATTCATGAATTCATGTTACATGTTTGATATATACTTTATTCATGAGTTCATTTTTATATTGTGTCTGATGTATACACTTTATTCATGAATTCATTTCACAAGTTTGATATATATATAGCTTAATATGAATAATATTGCCAAGACCATGAAGAAAATAACATTCTTTATTATACGAGCTTTCGATGTATAATGTATAAAACCTCATCATCAGGCTGAAAAACCGATAAGGATGGGAATCAATGAAATTATAATAAAATGAATTGTCATAATAAATCTTCAGCAAAAATACTAACCAAATATATTAAACGAACAGTAAATACAAACTAAAAGGGTGAGATGCAAAATAACGAAAAATTAAAAACGAACACAAACCTTAACTCCTGTGTCGGTCGCTTGTTCGCAGTGTGGTCTGGATACGTGGGATTCAGTTCCCGCTGGCTCAGACACAGAATTTTGGAACACGAGATCTTTCTATTAGAACTAGGCTTCCTCTTTCCAAATCACCCTTTTCCTCCATTAGGAAACAGAGTTTAGCATAGGACCACCCTTCCACTGATCTGGATTTTGAGGCACTGTCTTTTTGTTCAAACAGACTGGTCCGACCTTTTGGTTTCAGAGTCGCTGGTTATTAAAAAGATGAAACCGGAATTGAACAACTCGTCTAGTATTCAACTAGCTAACGTGTAATTTCATATTGGGTACACAGTTGGGTCGTTAAATATTTTACTTTGTGAGTGGTAGTTTGTTTACATTTCACCTTATTTTATATTTTTATGTTTGAGTTCGTTTTTAATTTTTCGTTATTTTTGGTCTCACCCTTTTAGTTTGTATTTACTGTTCGTTTTATATGTCTGGTTAGTATTTTTGCTGAAGATTTATTATGATAATTCATTTTATTGTAACTTCATTGATTCTCATCCATGTCGGTTTTTTCAGCCTGATGATGGGTTCGGGTCGTTTCGGCCGTAAGCACGTTTACGTGCAAAATGGACGCCATGTTTAGTACCAGCCCCTGGGGATGTACGTAAAACATAAAATAATAACGGTAAATACCATAAACATTGCTCGGAATGTTACGGCCGTAAGTGACTTACGGCCGAAACGACCAAGACCGCTGATGATGAGGTTTTATACCTCGAGAGCTCGAATAATAAAGAATGTTCTTCCTGGTCTTGGCAATATTATTCATCATTAAGCTAAGATTTCCAAGTAGCCGCCCAATTACCAGTACATATATATATATATATATATATATATATATATATATATATATATATATATATATATATATATATATATATATATATATATAAATATATATATATATATATATATATATATATATATATATATATATATATATATATATATATATATATATATATATATATATATATATATACTTTTATTCACGAATCCATTTCATATGTTTGATATATACACTTTATTCACGAACTCATTTCACATATCTGGTATATGTACTTTATTCAGGAATTCATTTCATATTAAATCTGAAATTATACTTTATTCATGAATTCATTTCACATGTCTGATATATATACTTTGTTCATGAATTCATTTCATATTATGTTTGAGATATACACTTCACGAATTCATTCCACGCGTTTGACATACATACAGTATATATATACAGTATGTATATATATATATATATATATATATATATATATATATATATATATATATATATATATATATATATATACTTTATTCATGAATTCATTTCAACAGTTCCTCCCTCGCTCTGTTCCAGAAATCCCTTTGCAGCTGCTGCTTTAATTTGACAAAACACACTTTTTATATATGGCGCCTTCCAACTGTATGCACTTTCCCTATACTCAGATCTCAAAAGCTGTATTTAATGCCATGGTCGTTAGAGGCTTACGCGGGCAGAAAAGAAGACTCCACCTAACCTTCTAAACCCAGCTATATAATCACTGTTGTCAGCCCTGCAAAGAAGAGGCGGCTCGCTCAGATGCAATCTTAGGCTAATATATGCAAAAACCTTTCGACAGCACTTACTCGTCCAAACATCTTCTTTAGTCGGATGCTTATCCACAGCAAGATGAGGTTCTTTGCACTATTTTTGTTTTCTGTAAAAGAAAACTATTGAGTTGGTCTTTTTGTCTGTCCGTCCCCCCGCAGATCTTAAAAACTACCGAGGCAGAGGGCTGCAACTCGGTATGTTGGTCATCCACCCTCCAATCATCAAACATACCAAATTGCAGCCCTCTGGTCTCAGTATTTTATATTTTATTTAAGGTTAAATTTATCCATGATCGTGCTTCTGGCACCGCTATAGGTGCCAACAACACAGGCCACCACCGGGCTGTGACTGAAAGTTTCACGGGCCGTGGCTGAGACTTTCATACACCATTGCACGCTGTGCAGAAAACTCGACTGCGCCGAAGAAACTTCGGCGCACTTTTTACTTGTTTTTATCTGGTCAGCCAGTTGCCCAAACATCCTAAGGCAAAATTATTTGTTAGCTGCGTCACTTCACGAAGAGGCGAGACTAGTCATTGCAAGCAAGCAATGGATAACGAAAGGTTTGTATATAATAGCAAATATTTGACTAACAGGGACCCTTGATTTGGATAACGTATATAGCTTCCTCGCTAAAGCAAGCAGTGCGCATGCGCTGATCTACTGATCTCTTTTGATTGCTATATCATATGTTGGGTTGAGCAAACCTCCTCAATGTCAAGGCTGGAAATAATTCTGGTTTGAATGGGTGCTCACTAAATAAGTTTGACTGGGTGTTCACTAAAAAGGTTTGGCTGGGTGTTTACTAAATAAGTTTGACTGGGCGTTCACTAAAAAGGTTTGACTGGGTGTTCACTAAATAAGTTTGACTTGGTGTTCACTAAATAATTTACTGGGTGTTCACTAAAAAGGTTTGGCTGGGTGTTCATTGAAAAGATTTGGCTGGGTGTTCACTAAAAAGGTTTGACTGGGTGTTCACTAAATAAGTTTGACTGGCTGTTCACTAAATAATTTACTGGGTGTTCATTAAAAAGGTTTGACTGGGTGTTCGCTAAATAAGTTTGACTGGGTGTTCACTGAATAAGTTTGACTGAGTGTTTGCTAAAACGGTTTGACTGGGTGTTCAGTAAAAAGGTTAGACTGGGTGTTCACTAAATAAGTTTGACTAGGTTTTCACTAAAAAAAACTCCCACAATAAATTTCACACCTATTAAGAATTTATTCTAATTATGATAAATATCATTTTGGGGCTTTAATTATGAACTAAGGTAATCTATTTAGTGTTGCTTGGCACCGCTGGATAAGTTTGATTTTTTTTAATCGCTGTACTGAAGGCAATATTACAATCGTAGGTGTATCCGTAATAATTTCCTTTGGCTTAATTTTGTTACCTTTAATTTTTCTAATTTTTAAATTTTATTTTCTGTCATTTGTCAATACGACGACTGCGTTGTTTTTCACTTAGAGAAACGAACGTAGACTATATATATATACAGTATATATATATATATATATATATATATATATATATATATATATATAAAAATATATATATATATATATATATATATGAATGTCTTTTCCTGTAATACTATAATATAATATAAAGAAGGCCCATAAAACACTATTTAAACGTTGTATATATACCATTGTAACTTTCCACCTGTCCATATTCTACCAGTGAACAGGGGCACAGAAACAAGTGCCTGAAATATATGGTTTCAACGTTTAAATAGTGTTTTATGGGCCTTCTTTTTTCATATATATATATATATATATATATATATATATATATATATATATATATATATATATATATATATATATATATATATGATTATGAATGACAGAAATACTCAGTAAGTCTAATAAATGTAAACCTACTGGGAGATGTCTGAATGACAGAAACCTTAGCGAGTCTAATAAAATTTCAATCGTGTTAAGCCTGGAGATGCAGGACCAGAGAAGAATGTGCCCACGTACCCAAAGGAAACCAGGAGAAACTCTCTCTTATATTACTTTCAACAATGTTGGCAGAGAGAGGCAGTGATCATTTATCACTGGATGGCATATGGCGCGGCCTTCAAAGAAATTGAGGCTCTAAAAGGGATAATAGATTATGGATTTGCCCCCCTGAGGCGGTTACGGAAACCTTACGAGAAAGTGTCCCTTTGGGAGTCCTGCTGACAATATAACTCGGTGTCATCTTTCGTAATGAGGTATGCTATGGTTCCCCGCAGAAGGAAAGCAAATAGAAATCTGCATATTCATGTTCTGAAGGTAATTGTGAATCATCATCTTGACCCAACCACTGCTGTTACTACAGCACACACACACACACACACACACACTCCCAGAGATGTACTACAGAAACTAGGGGCCATTTTCCAACGTCATGCTTATTGCTCAGCTGAAAACCTGAGGCGAAACAGGTTTTACTATGGACTAAAATTAGTCACAATAGGCAGGGGCTTGCTTACGCCCTTGGTAACAACGGCATTGTTGAAAAGGTTAGGTACCCCAGGCCCCTTCCCGACAGTAATCAGTAACACACAAGAGAGAGAGAGAATTCAACAGGATATCTTTGTTTTAGATGAATAAACTACTTTACAAATGCCTATAATTGTATTGAACATCCTTTCCTATTCAATGTATCAGTCCCTTGACTTTGTTTTTGGAAAAGTCGAAAGAGCAGTTGTTGCAAAAGTTTCATACGGCTTACGAATCTATTACTTCCGTTAAATACTGAATAGCTCATACATGTATATATATATATATATATATATATATATATATATATATATATATATATATATATATATATATATATATACACACATGTACATACATACATACATACATACACACACACACACACACATATATATATATATATATATATATATATATATATATATATATATATATATATATATATATATATATGTATCTATGTATGTGTGTATTAAACACACACAGACACAAATATATATATATATATATATATATATATATATATATATATATATATATATATATATATATATATATATATATATATATATATATATGTATGTATGTATGTATGTATGTATGTATGTATATGTAGAACCATGGTCGCCAAATTAAGGTTCGGGAGCCACACAGGCTGCAAGCCTTTTGGGTTCACATTTAATACTATACGTAGCTGATAAGTAACCAAGCTTTATGATTATTTATTGGACATAAATAAAAAACAAAAACATAGACAGCAGCTAAATCCTGATTTCAGGCATCGTTCGTTAGTGTCCAGGAAAGCGGTGGAGGGAAGAAGGCGGATTCAACAAAGTTCAGAAAAGCGACGGTTACAGAGGAATGCCTGAGAACTGAAATTACGAAAATAAGAATCAAATTTGGGAGCTCTTGGGTGGGTGTTTGAGGTTGCAGGTGCATGGTTAGTTTAATGGAATATATCCTATATTTATTAATGGGTCGGGGTAACAGGTAGTTGAATTGAGGGAGGGGGGAGAGGGGTGGGCCATAATTTTATTTATGAGTCAGCAAAATACAGGTACATAAAGTAGAGAGAGGAAATGTTAAAGGTAGAAATAAAAGTGAAGATAAGACTGTTGAATATCATTTAAAGGAAAGAAACCCAAGTATCTACAAGAGACAGAAGAGGAAAATGAAAGAAATACTTGGTGATAAGTGATATCTTTTAAAGTTACAGCAAATACGCTTTAGTTATATGCAACGAACACATATAGGAACATCTGTCGTTGTTTGAGGGAATGTGGGTGTGTATATATATATATATATATATATATATATATATATATATATATATATATATATATATATATATATATTATATATTCTCTCTCTCTCTCTCTCCAAATAATATAATAACAATTGCTCCTAAATATCTCCCATATATGATTTCTGTATAGAACCGAATGGTATATGTTGTGGCTTTAGATAATATCACTCTGATCATGTATTATTTCTTAATATTTTTGTATTATTTCTCAATATTTTTGTATTATTTCTCAATATCTTTTCTTCTATGTCTGGTAGACACTTAAATCTCTCATTCATTTCGACTTGGTCTTTCAATTTATTTGTATTCAAAAGCGTTATCTTCACTTTAATTTTTGCATTTGACGTTTCTTTTCTCTATTTTCGTTAGTACACCTGCATTTTAATGACCCATTGATAGAAATAGGACACACACCATTAGGTTACCTGTTACTTCGACTCATTTATTCACGGCGCGGAAGGTACGAAAGCATAAAGATAAGAAGAAAAGAAAGAACAAAGAAAATTGTTCAAAGTCTCCAGGGTACGCCGAAACCGCCTTCCGTTCCTGGAATCTGGATCAGATATCCTGGAAGTTGAGGCACTGGTTTTCAAGGTAATTTTGCTTGGGTTTGTTAGGGTTTAATTTTTTTTTTTTATCCTTTATTATTCCTCTTTGTTCTTCCAGTAGTGGGAATAACTCCTGGAAATAGGACAACAAGTTTTAATTAATTCTGTACCGATGTTTTTCACTACATGGCAAAGCGGCTTCATTGTCTCTCTCCTACAAATATTACTGCGGTGTCTGTTCTGTTGAGCTAAAGAGGAAGGTAGTTCCTTTAATTTTGCTTTAAAATAAGTTCAAATACTCGCATCCTTCGGGAGAACCAGTAATACTCTGATTGCAAGATTCGGTTACTTTCCATTCCTCTAACACCAAGCTTTGGAATTCTATTTCTCCTCCAATTTTCCCTGGCTCCACTCATTGTCAGTTCTTGAAGAGTAAATTTCCCAACTTTTCCTTCCCATTTCTTCAACTTGTTTTTTCGGGTCTTTGATAAATTAGGACACTGGTTTAAGCCGTTTCACTGACTAAAGATAACAAGTAAAAAATGTGCCGAAGTTTCTTCGGTGCAATCGAGTTTTCTGTACAGCGTATAATGCTGTATGAGTCGCAGCCCATGAAATTTCAGCCACTGCCTGGTGGTAGCCTGTCCTATAGCGTTGCCAGACGCACGATTTTGGCTAACTTTAACCATAAGTAAATATATACAAAAATATAAACTACTGAGGCAAGAGGGCTGCAATTTGGTATGTTTGATGATTGGAGGATGGGTGATCAATACCAATTTGCAGCCCTCTAGCCTCAGTAGTTTTTAAGATCTGAGGGCGGACAAAAAAAAGTGCGGACGGACAGACAAGGTCATCTAAATAGTTTTCTTGAACAGAAAACTTAAAAATCCATTTCAAAAGACAGCTGATAAGTTTCAGTTGATGTGGTTAATGTCCTTTAAACTAAATTGGATAAACTCCCACATAATAAAGGATGAAGAAGTTCCTCAAAGAAAACATACCAGCGAAAGAAGAACGTTGAGAGAGAGAGAGAGAGAGAGAGAGAGAGAGAGAGAGAGAGAGAGAGAGAGAGAGAGAGAGAGAGAGAGAGAGATTAAAATAAACAAAGGGCAAATGGAAGTTTATACTGTACAGTAGTTTATATACATTCTCCGTAAAGCAAATTCTTCCTAACGTGAACTTCTTTTTTAAATATAATTTCGTGATGAACATCTATCACAGACTACAGTACATCAAAGGATTTCTTGATGATAACAGAAATAAAGAAAAAATGTCTTTTTTTGTGTGAAATAGAGAAGTGCAGTAGAAAAAGTCAAAGGCGTTACGTAACGGGTCTAAAGAATGGGACCACCACTACGAGTAACTTTGGAAAATGTTATCAATAAGTATCGGTGACTTAATCTCCAAACCAAATCAGGGTGTTCCTAGTCGACTCCCTGAACGAAAACTATAGAGAACTAGAGACTTTACTACGGCAACTATAATATTAATAATACCATTCTGCTATCGCAATTATCACTGTCATCAAAATCACGGTACTGCTGAACTTTACCTTAAAAAATGTTATATGACGTTCATAATTGTATATTGTTTCAGCAGTGTCCGAGATACTATCTCTTTCGAACCTACTGAAAGTTTTTGACCAATACCCGTCCAACCTCCCATAGAGGGCCAAACGAAGAACACGCAACAGGTAATTGAATTTTCCAGTTCGGTTCCTATCTACAAAGAGAACTGGCACGGCTGCTCGATCGATAACTTCGATGCTTTTAACGCAAAAAATGCCGCTCAACTTGTGCGGGGAAGTCAGTGTGCATTCCTTCGAACATAGCAGTTGGTTACGTAAGGAAGCCTTGATGGATTACGTAAGTGCATGAAGCAAATGTGTGGCAATGCGATATGACGCCTCTACAGCAGCTTCGATGCGGATGGTTTATTGTCACAGCTGTGAGATATTTATGCAGTAACGCCCATAGAGAAACAGGAGTCTCTTCTACGCAAAGGAAACGTCTTACTCAATTCACAGGTTCACGAATTTTAAGTCATTCTAGTTACTGAGCCACGAATGCACGACTTACTATTCTTAAAAGCGAAATGTACAATAATATCCTGTAAACGTTTTCACACGCATTAGCTTTAGCTGACGTGAACGGAAGACCTCTCTAACGACGGCTGTTGAAAGCAACTTTATGTTTGTAAGATATTTTAAGATTTTGTATTGGAATATTGTAATAAAATTCTTCGTTCACTGATCATTCTATAGATTAATACCTATTAAAAGCCGAGTCTCTTCCCTATGGCAAGAGTTAAGAATTTTCTTTTTGACATACTGCAATTAATAGTCGAATGTTTTCGTAATAATTTTTCTTGTGAAAACACAAGCAAGTGGGCATTTGCTCTGATGATTGTTCACTGTTTTGCTTTTGTCTTTAAAGCAAGCAAATCTTGCAGAGTTTCTGTTTTTGTTTAGTCTGAGAAATCCTCAGCTCTGAAATGAATAATATTCACTACCTGCCAGTCTTGATGTGACAAAGAACCTCAGATTTCTATTAACAGAAAAGCTTACAAGTTCATTAGTAAATTACATTATAGTGGGTAATATCTCAATTTTTTTTAGTGATGTTAAGTAAACATATATCGTACAAAACCAGGGGAATTGTTTATGACCCACATTAATAAACCCGCAGAGATTATAATCGCGCGGTAAAAGGTCTTATGGATTGTTGCATCTAATGAGTGAATAGCCGGTTCATTTGAGGTTTAATGTATTCCGGATGGTTATCCTACCCCTTATCTTAGCTGATTTTTTTTTTAATCATTTCTCCTTGTCTGTAACAGCAATGCAAACCTGCATTTTCATTGATAATTGAAATTAGATTTTGATTTGTTAACAATGTTCTTCCAACAACGCCAAATTATTTAGTGCTGTATTTAGATTATAACGTTTTGTAAATGACCATCCAGTCTTGCCGTTTAACTGATTTTAATTGTTTTGTTTTGATGCAATGTGATGGGGCATCCAGGCATGTGATTAACTTCATTTCTCCAGTCATGAAATTTACTTTATTTCTCCAGTCATGCAATTTACTTCATTTCTCCAATCATGCGATTTATTTCATTTCTCCAGTAATGCGATTGATTTCATTTCTCTATTATGCAATTTCCTTAATTTCTCCAGTCATGCAAATTAATTTATTTCTCCAGTCATGCAATTTACTTCATTTCTCCATTCATGCAATTTGTTTTATTTCTGCAGTCATGCAATTTAGTTTATTTCTCCTGTCCTGCAATTTACTTAATTTCTCCAGTCATGCAATTTACTTTATTTCTCCAGTCATGCAATTTCCTTCACTTCTTCAGTCACGCAATTTCCTTCATCCTTCATTTCTCCAGTCATGCAATTTCCTTTATTTCTCCAGTCATGCAAATTATTTCTATCACAATACACATAACACTAATGAATCCCGGAAGGTTATCCAGTTATATTGTTTAGCCTATTTTTAGCATAGGATTTTTAGTGCTTTATGGAGAGTATTCGAACGCAGCCCTCTGAACTATTTCCGAATTCCGATCTTATTGTAAAATGATTGATTTTCCAGTCACGCTATTCATTTTAGTGCTTTGACACGATTTTGATATTTTGCAAATGACCCTTCAATAAATTTATTGCTATGCCTGGATTTTTTTGCACTTTAACAGGTGATACATTATTTGTTTTGGTGGTTCAATTTCAGTCAGATTACTAGCTACGGTCCTTATTCATCCCATTATTTACCCTTTTAGTTTTGGGTGAACAGTTTTCTGTCAGTTTATTCATTTCCTAAAATGTGACTCCAAAAAAATGTTCACAATCAATATTTAAACCACTGGCAATGGTCTTGATTCATCCAATTATTTACCCTTTTGATTTTTAGAATGGCATTTTCTGCCAATTTATTCAGTTTCCTGAACTCTCATTTTCAAACATTTTTACAGTCAACATTTAAATCATTAGCAACTGTCTTTATTCATCCATTAAGTGCCCCGTAACTACAATAAAATCTTCATGGATGATAAAAGGGACAGCTATCCAAGCTAATCCATTTATTGCTACGATCTGATTAGCTGTAATGTGAATCACTGCCCCAGTTCGCAAGAAAAATCATCCCCAACCGGTTGAAAGCAATTCCACTGAACTCCTTCTTTTCTTACGCAGTGGTCGAACTTGATCGGCCCTGTCTTGTCAGGTCTCATCCACTGTAAAACGACACTTGCATTCTTTGATTCCCCAAACCGCGACAACATTACGCTTACTCTTGACGCAACCGATCTTGACTGAAATGAAACAGTAATTACTGTCTGCTTTTTCCTCGAGGTAGGAAACAGCTGATATCTGGTTTCAATGCTGTTTTTGTTTTTCGTAGATTTTTCCTTGTTGGCATTTCGGTGATTTGTGAGAAATGCCTAATATGCGGAATTCTTTTGATGTTTTGATTTTATTATAAATATGGACTGGTTTTAGAAGTTATTTTGCATTCTGATTGAAAGCAAATTGTATTCTTGACATTCTAAGATGTTCAAATATTAAGCCACAAATAACTCATTACTATGGAATATATTATTAGTTGGGAATTACTTGCAATCAAAATGAATAGCATATATATATGTGTATATATATGTATGTATATATATATATATATATATATATATATATATATATATATATATATATATATATATATATGTGTGTGTGTGTGTGTGTATGTGTATTGTGTGTGCATCGAGAGAGAGAGAGCTTTATGGAGAGAAAGGATATTTTACCACAATAGCGTTTGTCTGAAAAATGCTAATAAACGACGTGGCAGATGGATATAGGCAATCTTATACTTTCAAGGGGCCGTCAAGTCACCTGTTGCGGGAAATATATGGCTACAGAATCAAAACTCTCCGGATGCAAATATTCAGGAGTGACGAATGAATGACTAAATCACCCTCAGTGGTTCCGTGTGGCATCTTTGTCACAGTTGCCCAAAATTTCCTGATCTATAAACCGTTTAGTAAATCATCGTGAGCGGTATCTTACTGGACGATCATTACCCTTTTGCAACATTTGTTGTTGAGTCAGCCATCTGTGCATAGTCAACTCTAAAATCAAATTGTTCTCGTTGCATAACTGTTAGTGGTTATGGTATTTTAATTTATAGCGTTTATTCCTTTATTTTAGAAAACATTTTTCACATTTTAGTTAGCAGTCTTGTTTGCAGTACCTTGAGTGGTAGTCTAGCTTCCTGCTTACAACCTTCATTTAAATCAATATAATTCTGAGTTGCTCATATTTAATTAGTGGAAGCCAAAGAGAATTTTATTTACTCGACCTTACTGAACTTTCAAGTTCCTAAACACAACTATCTATCGTATACTGATTTTCTTTGGCGCAGTATGAATTGACAGACGAGTTATTCTTCAAACTCACTTCCTTACATCATCGATTTTACGTTTATGCTTCTCTTAGATTTTTTAAAACTATACTTACTCCGCTTTGTTTTTTTAGTGTCTAAAGCCGTATTTTATCGATTTTGCCTCTCTCTCTCTCTCTCTCTTCTCTCTCTCTCTCTCTCTCTCTCTCCCTGGATTCCAAGAGAAACATTGGACGAAAGTTTTGTTACGATTTTGTGTAAGATTTCTCATTAAGCTTTTCTTTTTACAGACAATAGCACATGGATGTATTAACGATAAATGAATCAAAGTTATTATGTGCATTTTCTGCTTGAAATCAGACAAAGATGAACTATTATTGTTTCATTTTCATTTACAAATTTCTGATATGACTTCATATGTAAGTTATAAGGCAACATTATATCGTGCCAGAGTATGAAGTATCACATTTTATTACCAGGTCAATTAATACAAATAAGTTTTTATTTTCAAATAGACATAATAATCTAGCATGCACACACAAGCCATGGCTATAAGTTCTGTCAGGTTTCCTTCTCGAAAATTTAAGAGAAATGATTCGGGACTGATGAAACGAATATTTTGAAGGAAAGACCACAGTGAATAATCTCGCTACCAGAAGTTTAGTTGGAATGAATTTACAACTTCAAGTCTCCGAAAGAAAAGTATCAAAAAGGGCTTATATAATCTAAACGTTCTAGTCATCAGTACACCAACCACTCAGGGTACAAGCAGTCCACTCATACAAGCAAAACAACGTCGTAAAGAAAGAAGGCAGAAAAGGAGAGATAATTAAATAAACCTGCGCCCGGAGAGCTCAGATCTAAATCTAGATTTACGATAGCCTCAAGCATAAGGAAGAAACAAGTAAAAAATGCGCCGAAGTTTCTTCGGCGAAATCGAGTTTTCTGTACAGCCGCTACGTGTATAATCAAACACCATTATGGCTAACTTTAACCTTAAATAAAATAAAACTACTGAGTCTAGCGGGCTGCAGTTTGGCATGTTTGATGATTGAAGTGTGGATGATCAACATACCATTTGCAACCCTCTAGCCTCAGTAGTTTCAAGACCTGAGGGGGGGGGACAAAAAGTGCGGACGGACAGACAAAGTTGTTACAATAGTTTTCTTTTACAGAAAACTAAAAGGAGGAAACGGTCCTATCCGCAACATCTGTTTGAACCCACTGATTCCCAGGTTATGCAACGGAGAATTCCTCGATCAAAGATGGTATTCGAAAATTTTGCTCTCTCTCCGAACTCTCTCTCTCTCTCTCTCTCTCTCTAGCTCAGTCCCGCCCCCTGGATGAGAGGACGTCCCTTTTGAAGGTTGGGGCAGTGATTGTGCACGAAGTCTGTAATCGAGCATCCGGTGCAAAGGAGGACCCTTTTTACACAACTTATGCTGTTGCCAACCAAGTGACTTGCAAGATGACTAAGCGTGTGGGGGTTGGCAGCTTACATCCACAGGGTGCAACAAGGGGGAAAAGGAGAGAGAACCGAGAAGGAGTGAGAGAAGTGTATGGTTGCGCAACACGAACTCACTTGGTAATAGATGGCAGATATCAGCGTCAGGATTCACACATCCCCCTCCCCCTACCCTTTCCCTTCCCCCAGTACCTAAAGCCGGCCCGCCGAAGCCTGGATGAAATAAGAGACTTGAATAACTTCCCTATCTCGTAAAACCACAAAGTCTTTATGAAACTTGCAACTGACCCTGGAAGTTTGACGTGGGCTGGGGTAAGTCACACAGAATCCCAAAAGTTATCTTTGGAGGTATAAAATCGAAATTTCAGTTTTCCTTAGCAAGGAGCTAGCTTGTTAGACTTGGTTGATGGACTGATTGTACAGTATAGGGACTCATGCACTCGTCCTGTGAGAAATGAAGCAGGAAAAAATATTGTATTCACACATGGTTCAATTGAGCCAAATAAAGGAACAAACGACAAAAGCTAAAATTGGAGGGGAAGAGTTCAAAATATAGATAGCAATTTAATTAATACAAGTGAGTTTCTTTAGAAGGAAGTGAGAATTACCAGGACCAGTTCGTGGGTAAAGGATGCATTAAGAGGGATGAAAAAGCAGTAAATGGTGGAATGAGGCAATGAAGAGATTTAGTGAAGTTAAAAAGGAGTTTGTGGGAAGTGCACTGGCCTGATGGAAACGATCACATTCAGGTAATGTAGAGGATACAGTAACGAGGAAGGAAGGGAGAGATACAATGCAGTTTCTTCATCAAAATACAGCCTGAATCAAAGTTTGCCTTCTGGGAGAAAGTTGTTCCAGAAATAAATAAAGAGAGGAAGGTTAGTTATCACAAGTTGAAGACTGATTGTGGAATTGACTGTTAAGGATAAAAGGGTGAATATTTAGAGGCTGAAAAAATGGAGGGACTTTTGGGGTTGGCTTGATTACTGGTGAGTTGCTGATGAGCGAGTGGCTGACCAGGGCGTGTAAGGTTTGTCCGGGCGTGTGAAAGGTTCCAAAGGAAAATATGATGATAATTCTTCCTTTATATAAGAATGGAGGTGACAGATGAATATACTGATTATAGGGTCATGATGTTAATATACCAGGGAAGGTGTATGGTGATCTTTTGGTTGAGAAAACAATAAAGATAGTAGAAAAGTCTGATAAAGGAAGAACAGGCGGGGCGGGGGGACGCTTAACAAGGAAGAGGTTTTGTGAATCAATGTTCCATTTGAAATTGTTAAGTCAGAAGATTAAAGCATTGCATCTTCACTTAAAATTTTGAGATTCCAGTTGCACTACATCCTCAGGGAGACTGTTCTGCAATCCAACGGTGTGAGGAATAAACGACATCTGGAACCGAGAAGTTAATAATACGGTGTTGAAGGTGATAGCTGCATTCAGTTTGTATAATGAGTTTTCTCTATTTTTCTAATAATCAATTATTGGAAAAATAGAGAAAACTCTATACGAATCGAATGCCGCTAATGCTGCTATCGCCTTCAACACCACATGCACAAAAGGGGTCTATTACCTATTTTATAATAATAATAATAATAATAATAATAATAATAATAATAATAATAATATTGAAATGGTCATACTAATCTTCATCAGATTTATAAGCCCATACCTCCTGTTTACCCCCAAAAACTATGATTTATAAGCAAAAGTGGATAACTTTTAAGGATCTATTCGCCACTTTGTTCGTGGATTAACTAGAATATAGGTTTTTATTATATTCATCTTTCAAATGGCTTTGCCTGTTTCCCATGTATAGGTTTTGAACTTCTGCGCAGATATACATTGCATCATACAACCGTACACGAATAGAAAACGCACTCACTCATAATATATACATATATATGCATATATATTATATATATATATATATATATACGTATATATATATTTATCTTCCAGCAATTCTCCAGGAATAAGGCTGCTAGTCCTAAGTCGTTTTCTCTGTGTCCATATGCAGCTGGGTTGACTGGTGGGCGGCAGCCCAAGAACTGAATGGCTGACCTGGCAAATAAGAGCCCAGTGCTTCACCGCCAATTTAATGACAAACTGTATATAAGCACGTTGATAAAATACCAATTTTTTTTTACAGAAACGCAAGAATTTTTTAAATAGGTTTAAAATGGCTGAGAATAATAAAATAGACGAGATAAAAGCCTTTTTTAATCTCACGAAAATTTAAAGAAACAAAACGAGACTATGAAAACCGGTAGAAAAATACCAATATACCGGACCGACCACAAAAAAACTCACAGATTCACATTATGTAAACATGGAGAGAGAGAGAGAGAGAGAGAGAGAGAGAGAGAGAGAGAGAGAGAGAGAGAGAGAGAGAGAGAGAGAGAGATCGCTTATAATTTAGTTTTTCCTCTAGATACGGGGTATTTTGTTATTCCCAAAAAGTGAACATGAAAATTAGGATAAAGTTGATTATACATGCAATGACCACCAGTAAATATCGAAATGACAGGGAACCACTATCTCTCCCTCTTTCTTCTTTGTTCTTGGCATTAAAGTATGAAATATCTGCCAGCTTTGGCAGATATTTCATATATATATATATATATATATATATATATATATATATATATATATATATATATATATATATATATATATATATATATATAATATATATATATTATATATATATATATATATATATATATATATATATATATATATATATATATATATATATATATATATATATATATATATATATATATATATATATACACATAAAGCCTTTCTCTTCTATCTGGTTCAAAATCTAATATCCCCGATAAATGAATGTGACAGTACAATGTCCTACGACCAGTCCTGCTTCTTAAGACATCATTTTACTCTCTCTATAATAGAATTCCATCGTGAAGGAATTTCTACCTTTTTTCCTCCAAGGTCTGGTTATAAATAGCAGTCACAAAGAGATCGAATTTGCTGATTTGAAGCTTTCTTTAGTGGTATATACGATAAAAAAAATTTTATTTTTGGATGGTAGCCTTTCAGTTTATCCTGAAATGGATCTGATTATCATCTTCAACCGAGATTTTGGAAGTGTGTTATGCACTTATAGTTTCAACCAAAGAATTATTGATGGATTCCACTGATTTCTTTAGTTATGCTTATTTGCTGAACTACATTTATTTACAGTAGTTATTATGACGTATCCAAAACCCGCGTGCGGATCTAAGTATTTAAAAATTAATAATACCCTTCAGAAATTTCATCTTCTGAGCAAAGACTTCAGATTTAAACAAGAAAGTTAATCATTACCTAGGCCTATAAATTCTGACGTCTGTGAGATCTTCTCTCAGCGCTTAATTTCAGACGTATCTCGAAAACTCAACCAGACTTTAAAGCTAAAAGTATGTCCTTAAACGAGATGGCCCACGAAGGAGGTATGAGCCTTATTTAAGCATCCCATTTTATCAAGATAATGATGAAGAATGGAATCTCCTGCGCTGTTTTCTGAGAGATTCTTAATCACTTTTTACGACGGATGAATGCAAAGAATCTTATTGCCCCTTCTCTCTCTCTCTCTCTCTCTTCCTTTTCAACATGCTCCAGTGGTTTAACGAAGTGGCGAAAAACTGCATAATTGCCGGTCAAGGAACCTGACGCCTTACGTAAAAACATTCGCTGGAGTTTTCCTCGAGGAGGTCATAACGTTGCGTAATCCTCGAGAAGGCGACGCTCACCTTGTTGGAGGAGGACGAGGTTTGGCGGTTCCACGCCCCTGGAAGACTGGGGTAGATACAGTGCCCCGGGGCATATTTATGCCTGTGTTCCGACAGGAGATGGCGTCGACCATATTTTATTTTAGGGCACGTTCTTTTCGGCGTCCGGATGTTAATGCTCTATTTGACTCATATTCCTGTTTAGTTATTTATTGCTTACCTATCTGTTTATTCTCTCCTATTGGTTCACTCCGTGTTAGCTATTATGTGAGTAAGCCATTGTGTAACTGCTTGTATCGTACTTCTCAAGAATTTTTAGTTTTATTTGTGACATACGAAATTTTGAAAAATATTGATAATAAATACCATAATAATAATCTTAAAACTAATTCCATTTACGACACAGGAGTGTTTTTCCAAAGTTTCTTATGACTCGCCCTTTCATTGTAATAAAAGAAGCTGATGATTATTTTTGTAATCCCCTGAAATTGACGTCTCTCCAGTTAACCAATTTTCTGAACCTTGACTATACCTGTTGACTTTATGTATCACCAGGGCTCTTACTGGCATGTATCATGGCAAAGTGAGGAATACATTTGTATATATATATATATATATATATATATATATATATATAAATATATATATATATATATATATATATATATATATATATATATATATATATGCGATATATTTTATAGAACTGATGGTTAGGTAGGATCTTAATAGGATTTCATTTTAAATCTCTCCTTCCTCTCTCTCTCTGTGTGTATGTGTTTTCATTTATTTTTTTGTCTTTGAGTGAATGCATGCTATTTTCTTGAAGTATAATCTATTGTTCTAAGCTGCATAAGCGCATTCTTTGTGCTAAAAATGTGATGCATTGTAAAAAATAAACGCTAAATATAAATAAAAACAAATTAAAACGTATGAACATAATAGTTTTAAATGTAAATATTGTTCCGTCTTGCGGTGACAACGCGATGTATTATCGGTATATCAACAAATATAAAAAAATGGATATATATCTAGGCAAGAAAGTGTGCCTATAAAGCATTTAAGCCATTATATCCAGTATATATATCACGCTGCTAAAAGATAAATAAACAATTATGTAGGACAGCGAAAACATTAGACTAAAATACATTTTGAAAATAAATATTTTTCCATTTTTTTTATCGTTTTAGGCCAGAAAGAGTGGCTGTAAAGTCTCGGTAGATAATGTTTAAAAAAATTTTTTGCTCATTAATGAACAAGTAAGTTTCCGCCAAAAGGTTTGATCAGAACACTGAACTGAAAAGCGAATAATTCATTGCATACCGGAAGCAAATTCATCTAAACCCAGTCGCTAAAATGAAAGAGGCGTTTATGCTACTTCAAAGCCCAGTGCTCATTAGCTTCATTTTAATACTTGTTCATCTCATATGAGTGAATGATTATCCATTTATCATAATTAATGTAGTGAGTACATAAAATGACTGGAGTGCTTTTATAATTTCATCATTCTTAATTATCTGTTCTTTGAGGTACGAGATTATCGTCCTGTGAAAGCCTAGCAATTAGGTAGTTTCCGTTTTGGCAGGTTTCAAGGTAACTTCCACAGTGAAGGTGAACAAACTTTAGGTCATGTCTTAATACTTAATACGCTTGGTTATTTCATTATTCATAATTAAATGTTTTTTAAATATAAAATTTTCATTCTGTGGGAGCTTAGGAGGTAAATAATTTTTTGGTTTTGTCCCTAATAAATTTCTTCACAATAACTGAAACTATAATAACAACAATCATAATGAACTTTTCTGGTCTAGGCGAGATAACTAAATGACTATTTAAAAGAATCTGATACCTACGGTTTTTTATAGAGATTCCTAATAAATTTCAAGACCTGATATCTCAATGATTAATGAATAATTCTGGAAAATATGCTTAACTATCAGGGGGAATTATGCACGCTTGTTTTTGGTTTAAGTTTGAGTGTTATATTTCAAAGTGGCTATAACTATTGTCGTTTGAAAATTGTCCTGGTTTTATAAAATCACTGCTTTCAGTTTTTCATGAACTTGGATATGTAGATATTAGCTGAAAAAGATTGTTGATAAAAGTCTGTGCAAGACATTCTGTTTAATTGGTCGTATTAAAAGTGTTATTGACGACGTTAATTATAGATATTATGAATAATATTACCTAATGTAACTATTTTTTTTTGTGTTTTTGAAAACGGCGGCAAAATTATTATTATGGGAAAGATACACAAATTCACATTGAACCAAAGTAAGTTCTAATAGAACTGACTTACTAATTTCTGTGACATGACAACAGCTGTGATCATTGACAAAAAACAATTTTTGTTAACTGTTGACAAACGGTTTATAGTGAAATACAGATGAGAATAACAAATACATATATATAATAATAGAAATATTAGCAGATGAATAAAGATATGAATATCTAATGAAAGCTGAAACCTCTTCACTAGCAATAGTTTATCAAGTGACTATTGTTTATTTTGCATTTGTTCAGATTTTCTCAGTGGAAGGATTGTGCAAAACTGTTTTCGGATTTTTAACGTGTATTATATGCTCTTTCTTTACATTCAAGTCAAGAAGAAGAAGAAGAAGAAGAAGGTAGAGGAGGAGGAGAAGAAGAAGGAGAAGAAGAAAACGTTAAGAAAAAGAAAGAACAAGCATGGGTTACCAGCTGCTTGCGTAACTCGACATGCTGCTTGCAACGGTATACTCTTGCATTAATTGCACAAGAAATCAGCCACAAAAATAGGGACCTCAGTATCTTCATTCTCATTGCTCTCTGAAACGTCTTTTCCTAATGATGTTCATACGACAGGTCTGTATATTGCCTTTTAAAAAGCAAGTGCATACTACGGAACACTCTTTTAAGAACGGAATCGTTCCGCAGTACACACTGTCCGTTATGCAGCGAAATTCAACGATGGAGTCCGTAATTGGTGACCTCAATTTCACTGTAATTTAACCATGCATTATGCAGATCAGAGCCATGCATTTGAGTGCGTCCCACTGAACCAGCTGTCACTTCCACACTTTCGGAATCATTGCGGTTTGTAGATTCGCTCTTCATCTGGGTTTTGATATTTAAAAGTGTACTGACGAGATGAGTATATACAATTAAATGTTTTTTAATGAACGATGTTTGACTTAATGGCAATATAATAGGGCTAGCCATAAAAAGTTAGCTGTGTTTAATAGACAAACAAATGAAAGAGAATAAATTGCCTTCGTCCTTGTTGCTATGGAATACTGACTGATGCAAAGGGAAAGAAACAAACATTTGCTGTTATCTTGAAGCTTCAGCGGTAGATGAAAGTGATGGGATATGGAAAGGATGCTGAATATGCATGGTTTCCTTAATTTGCAACCTTAATGGAGCAAAATGAAGACTTTTCGTATTTGAAAATCATTAGCAGATTTAAATAGCATATATTCTATAAAAAATCATCCACTGTTCAGTACTGATAATTGCATCTTATAACCTGCCTACATCTAAGGGGCAAGATTGTCTATTCATTCGATTTAAATATATATATATCTATAAAAATATATATTATACTGATAATTGCAACTTAGTATACATATATATATATAATATATATATATATATATATATAATATATATGTATGTGTATATTCATAAATAAATATATATATATATATATATATATATAATAATAGTATATATATATATATATATATATATATATATATATAAGTATATATATGTCTATATTCATAAATAAATATATATATATATATATATATATATATATATATATATATATATATATATATATATATATATATATATATATATATATATATATATATATATATATATATATATATATATATATATATATATATATATATATATATATATATATATATATATATATATATTGCAATACTTATCTAAGCGCAAAGAAATAATCGTATATCGTTGTTTCATTAACAGTCTAACTGTTACCATTGGTAGGCAAGTGTAACGTAAAGCCCTAACGGAGAGACGCCATCTTCACAGCTCCAGATTCTGCGTAAATTCGATGAATCCAGCAGTTCCATTGGCGAATCAACGAAAACTTTCAGTAATGGTTTTAATTCTGGTAATGGCAATAGTTAATTAACAAATTAATTAAGAATTCAAATAAAACCTCTCCTTGCTGATAGCGGTTCCGCTAATATAGTAAATTGTTTTATTATTAGTAATACTATTATCAATAATAAGTACGCATACGTCGATCATTATAATGCTTCAGCAAAATGGAATTCCTATATACGATAGAGAAAGTAATGAAGAAAGAAGAGGGGGGGAAGGAGAAAAATCAAGACCTATACTGAAGAATAATAAATAAATAAATATATATACATATATATATATATATATATATATATATATATATATATATATATATATATTATATTATATGTATATACTGTATATGGAACTAAATTTCTGACTCGCATCGGCATCGAACCCAATTTTCTCAAATGAAATGGCGCCGCCCTTGCTTTTCATTTGAAAGACCTGGGTTGAATCCCGATGTGAGTCAGAAATTTATATATATATAGATGCATATATACATACACACACACACACACACACACACACACACACACATATATATATATATATATATATACTATATATATATATGTATATATAATATTACTACTTTATATATATATATGTGAACTCTGGAATGTCCCACTGTTGAACAGTTAATCAGGAGAACGAACAAGCAGGACAGACAGACACAGCTGGCATTCTGACGTGTCATTAAAACTGGTTCGCGACTGGTACGAAATTAGCTGAAGGTGAAGCAAAGCTGATTTGAAGGTTCACAGAAATTGCAGGCAGGACCTAAGAACTTTAAGAAAAAGCTCGTAGACACGAGAGAGAGAGAGAGAGAGAGAGAGAGAGAGAGAGAGAGAGAGAGAGGATAATGCAGATAGGTGTGACTTTTGTTGCTCTTTCTCACTTTCTGAACCTTTGATTATACTGCTGTTTACTTTTAGGTATAGGTTATCGAATGGAAGTAAATAAATGAATGGATGAATGTGTTTTAGGAAGATTCGCACAGGTCTTGTTAAACAAAGCCAGCGGACGTCTGCTGATTGAGAGACAGATCCTCCGATAACTCTTGCTTTCAGAAATGGTCGTTTTCTGTATTCTTTTTGAATGATGGTTTCGCAGGTATAAACGGAGCTAAAGTAAAAGTACCTGGAGTGAAATTTGTTAAAACTTGTGTTGAAATACTGTAAGGTATTTATATGATAGACGAAGTTACAGATATATAAAGAGCAAAATAAAAAAAAGACACGCATACACGCATATCTATCCATCTATATATCTATCTATCTGTATATATATATATATATATATATATATATATATATATATATATATATATATATATATATATATATATATATATATATATATATACTGTATCTATGTATATATATATATATATCTATATATATATACATATACATATATATATATATATATATATATATATATATATATATATATATATATATATATATATATATATATATATATATATATATATACAGACAGAGAGTGCCACTCATTTTAGAATGAAGATGAAAACGAAAAATGAAATCACGCAAAAGATTTCATGAAACATGACCAGAAAACAAATTCCAGCTGCAGAAGATAAAGAGGAATCGGATAGGTTTTTCGGGGCAACCCTCTTTCTTCTCAAGGGTCACTGAAAGAGACGAATCTCGTAAAACACTGATTAAGGTCCTCCATCTCCTAGAAAATGTAGCTGAATAAGCATCGAAGTTTCGGAAGACCAATATCGAGGATTATTGACATTACAAAAATAAACAGGCCCCATTCGTGTTTTATTTGTTGGTAAGGAATCGAGACGTTGATGTTGGTTATAAAACCAACTGCTTTTATATACAGTTCTTGAAGTAGGTTTGAATTTCTTGCATTTCCTGTTGATAAGATACGGCAAAACAGTTTGGTGATATGTATTGTTAACCCGGATCTGTCATTGTTCCGTACGTTTCTGTATCTAATCAGGTGATCAGACAAGCAAATAACAAACGCACATGAAGTGTACATGGTTATTTTAGTGCTTTCTCCCAGTATAGACCACATGTAGCTAACTGCTATGTATATGCACTCACGTACAGACACGTCCTTTAAAAATTTATTCTATAGCTTACAATATAATTAAGAGTCGCTGTTGCTCATTTCTGTATACAGACACGCACACACACACAACATATAAAGTATACATTATACATTACTGTATATATATATATATATATATATATATATATATATATATATATATATATATATATATATATATATATGCACACTTACCCACTCCCACCCACACACACAATGTATATACAGTATATATATGTGGGTGTGTGTGTGCGTGTGTTTGCATTTGCATTTCGTGTAGCACAGCACAACGCGGTTATAATCAGATAGTTCATTTTAATGGACAAATATTTTGAAATTGTGAAATGCAACAGCGACATTTTCTAATCCCGTAGCTCGAAGTTTCAGATAAGGAATGTTATGTACTCTCTCTAACAAAGTTTGTTTAAGAACTTCGGCCCTTTTCTGTTGTATTTGATAGGGCCGAGACATGAATGTATACTTATTTACTTAAAATCCTTTCCAGGGTCGTGAATTTTTGGAATATTGATTGGGTTAACATCCGAGTGCTTGCTCGAACCCTTAAAGGGAAAGAAGTGAGAGTAAAAAGTGAAGAACGAAATGGGAGACGCAGCCAAAAACGGGTTTGTTAAAGAGCAAACACAGCCTCCTCGGTCTGAACACTTTGATCAATATTGGCAATGCGCATGCGTGGGGCGGTCTGCCAGTTTTAGCCAGTCGAGAGCATTCGGAGGCGATGGATATTGGAAATCGCAGACTAATTTGTTAGGTTTTTGGGCAAACTGCAATTTGTGTGATGTTATTGGCCAGACAACAAATATATACAAAAATCAAGAGTGATTTTCAACTATAGAATAAGATTTGATCTATTTTCATATTGATTTTTTTGTTATTATTATCATTTTCTCTGGTCAAGTCTATTCAAGGTATCATTAATGATAAACTTTGAAGTGACTGAATTCCACAATGGAAAGAAAAAGCTTAATTAAGATAACACAACTTTTAACTTTTCTATTATAAGAAATTTAAGAATCTGGATTTTGAGACGGTATTCCAATCACTCCCTGACAACCAATTCCAAGAAATGTTCCCAAACAACGACTTCACCCGCTTCTCCCATTGTTCGTTTTCACGACTGATTTCCAGGCAGAACCCGGTGCCCTTAATCATATAATCCTGAAGGTGATCACGGGGTCTGGTATTCATTCTGATGGCTTCTCTTTACCACGTCCAGAATATTGGCATACACTGGTAAACACAGGGCTGTAAAAGCCTTTCATTAGACTGCTGATATACGCGGTGCATTATCTGGATGAATTTTTTTTTTTGTTTTTTCATGACGTTATGTGCATGGTATTAGGCTTTTTCTCACATTGCTAATAAAATTTTATTTATTCTCGATAAGATAGTTCCATTTAAACAGTCTCTTTTGTTTATTCTTTGAGATAATTGTGCAGGAATATCAAGGAATCAGTTTTTTTAGAAGAAAAATGCCAATACTGGATATCTAACCGTTTGATCGCCATTACCAGATTACCAAATACCCATCTTCCTTTTGAGAAACATCTAATGGAAGTGTCAGTAAATGCCGCACGGAAGTTAGATATTGTATGTAAGGCCTCATATATTTATAACAGTGATAGAATCAACGCAACCTGTTTTAGGCAATTTGTCCTTCCTTTACTAGAATACTGTTCGCAGGTGTGGATGTTTGCCTCTGCCAGAGATTTACCTCTTTTAGACAGAGTGGTTCGTGGTGGAAGGCTTCTGTTTCCTGATAGTAGCATTTATGAGTTGGGCTGTAGATGGATGGTCTCTTGTTTGCCAAGTTTCCTTAAGCTGTATTTTAACAGAGATCTTTCACATTTACAATTGATCCCTAGCCGAGAGCAACCAGATTCGCTTAACAGTAGCAACAATATGCAGTGAATGGGCCCCACTGTCGAACGTCTCAGTTCCAGAGGTCTATTATTCCTCACACCGTTGGTCTGTGGAACAGTCTCCTTGAGGATGCTTGTGCAATTGGAACCTCCAAAGTTCAGGCGGAGGTGCAATACATTGCTGACCTAAAACAATTCACCTTGCATTTTATAAATTACAGTTTTATCTATTTGATCATTAGTTAATTTGTTAATTTATTTTTCCTTTTTAATGACTGATCTACTCTTTCTGTATTTCCTGTTACCTTCTGTTACTTCTTTCAAATGAACACCATAATATTCTTTGGAAGCTTGAATTTCAAGTTAATGGTCCCTGTGGGGTTGTTCCATATGAATAGGTTTCATCTTCTGATTAATAATAATAATAATAATAATAATAATAATAATAATAATAATAATAATAATAATAATAATGAAAGGAAAACTTTCAACAAGGGGACTTGAAAAAAAATAATTTAGAGTGCATGGCGAAATAGCGAGCCATCGTTGTGTTCACAAAAAAGGGGTAAAACGGAAAACAGGCATTGAAGGAAGATTTGTAGAACTGATAAACTTTACGAGAACAATACTGGAAGGCTAAGTGCCCTTATGATCATCCTTCGAAAGAGCAACGAAGCCAACTGAAGGGTTCTCAGACTCCAGAATGTTTTTTATGCTTTTGTTCAACATTCATCAAAAGAGAAAACTTTAGGCTTCTCTCTCTCTCTCTCTCTCTCCATAAACTCAGAAAACACGAAATATTTCCTTGTATATTTGCCTGTATTTTCGTGCGGAAATATGGGAGAGGCTCACGCTACCTGCTGGGTATAAGAGGATCCCTTTTGCAAATCCTTTTGCAAGAATATACATTCCTTTAAGTTTTCAGCAGTGTACACAACAACTTTACGGAAACGTATAATACAAGAGCAAATACGCGCAAGCTCTGTACCAACGAACGCATGAGTATACCTACATACATACATATATATAAGTATATATATATATATATATATATATATATATATATATATATATGTATATTTACATATATTTATATATATCTATATATTATACATATATATATATATATATATATATATATATATATATATATATATATATATATATATATATATATATATGAAAATAAGAAGGCCCATAAAACACTATTTAAACGTTGGAAATCGGACGCCGGACCCCTTTTGAAGATGACCCAAGAAACGCGACCGCCAGATCCATCGCCAAACGGGAGCTAATGAGGCCAAAAACCACTAGGGAATTTGGTCAATCTCCTCCTTCTTAAGAAACGCCACCTCCTTAACATCGGAGGCCTAAGGCCACACCTTCATGTTTTTGTATATATACCATTGTAACTTTCCACCTGTCCATATTCTACCAGTGAACAGGGGCACAGAAACAAGTGCCCGAAATATATGGTTTCAACGTTTAAATAGTGTTTTATGGGCCTTCTTATTTTCATATTACACTGTAGTATTACAGGAAAAGACATTCATATATATATATATATATATATATATATATATATATATATATATATATATATATATATATATATATATATATATATATATATATATATATGTATATATACAAACACACACACATGTATATATATATATATATATATATATATATATATATATATATATATATATATATATATATATATATATATATATATATATATATATATATATATATATACACACAAAACATACACACACGTATATATATATATATATATATATATATATATATATATATATATATATATATATATATATATATATATATATACACACACAAAACGCAATACACACGTGTATATATATATATATATATATATATATATATATATATACAGTATATATTCATACATACTCCATATATATACATACATACATACATACATACATATATATGTGTGTGTATGTATGTATAACTGCCTGACAAATTTACATGCATTCATATCATACTATGATACACACGATGAATGCCAAAGTAAATAAAGGAATTTGTTCAGTTGTTATACCATAGGTATAGCAGCCGAAACAAAACGACAGCATGGGAAAGAAAAACTGCCATAAAATGTCAGGAAAGAATCTGGAAGCGAACGTAAATTGAAAGAGGCGTCGTTTTTGTTTACTGTCCGCTTCCATAGTTCAAAACGAACTGCAAATTTTTTCCTTTGTCATGAAAAACTGAAGTGTTTTTGTTTCTCTCACACTTTGGAGTAAGACATGGACAACCTTTCTTTTTAGAAGGGCCTTGTTTGGCTCCATTTGCATTCTAGGTTATTTTAGGTTTTCTTTCATGTTATTTGTTTGTTTTTAAATTTTCTGTGCATTGTAATTAGTGACTTTATGACCATTTGGGTGATTTTATCCGAATGCGTTGTACTATCGGTATGATGTACCTCGTCAGACACTAAGGTAAGATGCTTACTAATTATGATGATTTTTTAAAATAAAGTTGCCCTTGTTTTAAAATTACATTTTCTCACCTACTGATACAATAAATAACAGCTGAACAAACCCATGGACATTACCAATTTCAGTGAGCATTCGTCATAACTCGTGAAGCTTTGCTCAAGGTAACAGAATTTTATTGATGAAAGACTCCTTTAGAGTATTAAACATCAATTCTTAATGATACACGCTGGGAATATAGCAGCAAAATAAATCAATTCATTTATTTGATCTTATTTCCTCATTCCATTCTGCTTTACTAAATATGTATATATGTATATATACATCCGTATATATATCTATATTATATCTATATTATGTATGTATGTATGTATATGTATGTATGTATGTATGTATGTATGTATCTATGTATGTATGTATGTATGTATGTATGTATCTATCTATATATATATATACATATACATATATATATATATATATATATATATATATATATATATATATATATATATATATATATATATATCTCTCTACTTGTATAATTACCTGGGTCTACGAGGGCTAAAAACGATAAAGTTTCCATGTGCTCTCTTGGAAATAAGCGAACTAAACGTTTATGTCTTAGAAGTAAGAAACAAGCTAATAAATATATAATAAATAGGCCTGCATTAGACAGGAATCAAAAGCGCAATAGCCATGAAGTAAATGCTTAATTGTCTGGAAATTATTGAGAATTTGACGGCGCTTTGTAGACGCAGTACTGTCCGTCTGTGGAAGAAAAATCAATGAAAATTTTTTAGATTATTTTAAGCCGTGAAGTTGTAGAATAAATATGATGATAGAGGAAAAAAGATATAGTGATATATGACAAAATTCGTAGTTGGGTGAACAAAGGGCACTAAAAAATTTAAAAAATGAAGTAAATACTAAATCATATTTGATAAGTGATTATGTAAAACTAGTGAAAAAAACAACTTTGATAGTGAATAGGATAATAGAAGAAAAGAAAAACCTTTACATACAGATAAAGGTCAGTTGGAATGTTGACGCTGTAAAATATGTAAAAAAAAAATGGATTTTTCAAAGGGCTTTATTTACACACACACACACACACACACACACACACACAAATAAAAGATAAAAAACCTTCCTAGGATGGACCCACACCGCGAAAACCTTCAAAGGCCAAAAACTGCAGAGGAGGTCCGGCACTTACTATAAAGAACTAGCACCTGATACAAACACCTTATAACAAGAAGAAGTATGAACGCCTGCTGAGAAGACCTGACACCTGCTGAGAAGGACTGATTTCTCTAAGGAAGAGCACTGCCAACCAGGAGGGCCTGAAATCTGATGAGGTCAAACACCTTTTGAGAAGGACTGACACCTGGTAAGGTCAAATACCTGCTGAGAAATTTTGACATCTGCTCAGAAGGCCAGATGACTACTGATAAAATTGATGCCTATTAAAGAGACCCCTCTACCTTTTGAGACATTGAAAAACTGCTAAAAACAACAGAGCTGCTTAAACTGACTAATGTCTGTTGTAAAGTACTGACACCTGCTGTTGAGGCCTGGCATTTAGCTAGAAATGCTTGATACCCATTGGGAGGGATCGGCCTCTGCTAAGAAGGGCCAACACTTGTAGCGAAGGTGTAACACCTGTCAATAAAACCTGGCACCTGTTATAAAAGCTGCCATAGAGACAGACATCTGCTATTGCTGAGATAGTCCCATTTGGTGAAAAGTCCAGACACCTACGAATATTATCAACCCCTTTTTATAATATTCTTTAAAACTCGTTTAAGAGAGAGAGAGAGAGAGAGAGAGAGAGAGAGAGAGAGAGAGAGAGAGAGAGAGAGAGAGAGAGATGGGTGAGGGGGGGACCAAAGGTAAAGTCTTAATTTAATAGAGAAAGAACGGTAAAGAAACAGCAGATAACGAGAAAAAACATATCAGTTAGAGGCAAAAAGAAAGAAAATACTGGGTAAACAGAAAGGAGAGAGGAGAGAGAGAGAGAGAGAGAGAGAGAGAGAGAGAGAGAGAGAGAGAGAGAGAGAGAGAGAGAGAGCTATAAAAACCTGGGGACGAAACCATCGCTATAAGAAAACAGATTTTTCCTAAAGGCTTCGACTGGAAGAAAAGAAGAAAAGAAAGGAACGCCAGCTAAGATGGCCTGACACCTTCGGGTTGAGAAGAGAAGACTTTGCACAAAAGAGATTCTCCTGAGATGGAATGACAGCAAGGCATAAAGCGGGTTATTGGAGTGAAGCTTTCCCGTCTCACGCTTTTTCGAAGGAAGAGGAACAGGGAAAAGGAAGGCTGAAGAAAGAGAGGAACAGAAGGAAAACAAAATGGTTGGGTGAGGTACCGCAATGGCAGTGCTGCTGCTACTGATAATAACACTGCAACTATTGGTATTCGATAACGACTGCAGCTTCAACAAAAATAACGAAAAGAGAACAAAAGCCATAATAATAATAATAATTGTTCAAGAGAGCCAGAATTGCTAAACTTCAAAGGGGTATTTCAAAGGCACAGAGCCGCTTCTAAAAAGCTGCCTGTGATGATTTCCATTCATAAAATTATTTTAAAATGATCAAGATTATAATGCACTGGATTATGAATTAACAAGGTTATGATGCACTGTATATGTTAGACATAAGTACTATAATTTACTATTTTACGTTAAGCTTAAATGTTACACTGAAGACATGTCGAAACATATTTCTACTAACTGTTTAGATTAAAAGGTTTTTGTTTATTCTCTGATGGCCGTTGACTCCCAGCAAGAACAGAACTATTCTCTTCCTGGAAGGAATGATTTACTATGGAAAGCAATATGGCCAGCAATATAGTTCCACTCTGAGACTGCTGGTTTATTCTAAATCAAACTAGGTAACCTAGGTACAGTGTTTAATAAATAGGTGTTAAAGCTTTGAATGTTTAACCTAAAATGCCTCATTTTATTTATTTTTCCTGAACGGGTAAAAATGAGGCAAAAGGCGCAAACTCCTGCTAAGGCATCTAGATTCCGGAACAAATACTGTATACATATTTTGATGATTTCATGGATTCTGTTTCCAGCTTTTGTACACGTTTTATAAATTACATCTATTTACTCCTGATCTCGTTATTAAATGATCAGTGTTCGTGTCGACTTCAGCAACGTCTTTCCAATTACCGAGGCTAGCAATAAAGATTCCTTCTTTCAAAATATCTCCTCCGTTGCAGGGAGGAGAGAGGGGGGGTAGAGGGAAGGGAAGTGGGAAGGGGGGGAATGTGATCGTTTGTTGGTGTTGTGTAAATCCCTACGCGCCGATAGAGGTGGCACTCCCCTTGCCTCTTATTAAAGTCGGCTTTGCATTGAGAGTAAAGCTCCTTGCCTACGATGGCTGGAGGCCTATTTACACGGAGCTGAAATTGAGTCGAAACAAAATAAACGGTAACTGAATTTGATTTCCATTCATTTTTAACGCGAAGAGAAAGCTTACATGAAACGCCATATTTCGTTCTAACTTATTGCATTGATGTAGAGAGACTTATTTATTTAGATCACTGGGTGAATCGTTATACGTTGTTATGCAATTGAGTCTGATTTGTTTTTATTTTGAAAAGTAATCCGAAAAAATGAATGCAACGTCTCTGTACACGTTTACTCTTAAACCCTTTGACTGAGCGTTCGTAGGCTGGGTCTATATATATCGCTCCGTGATGGAATTTCCTTTCGTTTTTCTATTGCTAAACAAAGGTAAACAAAACAGTGAAGTATAACACCATCCTTCATCCAAATCCCTTTAGTCAGTGGGCATTTTATCAACGTGAATTCACGGGATCGAAGCCAAAATGCACCAGGCGTGACGCTGCCTTAATGCGTTTCGGCCGGGCGTCGTCTATTGGTAGAAAATTGCTGAAATGGCTCAGTTCTTGTTTTGCTGGGTCCATTTATAGCGTTCATTTCATGCGTGGTTGCTCTACCCTTTTTCTTTTGTTATCTCAACGGCTTTGTGAGCTCTTGCTTCCGCTGCTGGATCTTGAAATATAGTTTCATATACTGCTGCCATTTTGAAATGAAAAGGGTATCGTGATAAAAGAGAGGGCATTTAAAGTTATGCTGCTAGAACCTTTTCCATTTTGCTTAAAACCAAAGGGAATAGTTGATAAATGGAGTAAACGAGCAGGCCGACAGCAATCTAGATTAACAAAAAAAAAAAAAAAAAAAAAAATATTCGTTGCAACTAAAAAAATAGATATTCCTACTAATTAAACATAAACTGCAAAAGCCGGCTATTTCTGTTTTCCCCCAACTCATCTTATGTGTTTTTGTGTAAGTGTCTGGCATTCCGGAGGAAAAGGATAATGAGAAAAAATAAAAGAGAAATGAGAAGGTATGACTTCTCTCTTTTCCAACCCGGAGGTCTTCTTCCCAAGAGATGTGTATTATGAATAACAAGCAAAAAAAAAAAGGAATAATTAGAGGCATTTTTAACACGTATCAAATATAAAAAATTCAAACAGCGTGCATTTCGTCTCTCCAATCACTTAGCCTTGGTGATATTGTTAGATTATATTGACTTTTTACAGCCAAAAGTTTCTGCTGATTGATTAGGCCCGATGCGATGCAACTGTAGAGTGTAGATAAGAATATGCAAAAAAATATAAGCACATGAATAAATGGCTTGTAAGAAATGACCTGGATAATTTGAGGCACAGTTCTATAAAGGAACATTATAAGTTTCCTATACACATGACAATCAGTACTCAGAACACTGAGAGGGAGATTGTCCTAGTGAGAGTAGAAGATTGAGCCCCTCTTGAAACAGCATGGTTTTTGCTTAAAGGCGAACCATCAGTGTTGTACAATGTTAAAGGGGATAAGATGCCAAATGTGGATCTTTAGATTCTGAACAATCACCCGAAATGAGCGAATATTATGAATTAATTCGAGTCAGTCCATAAATGTTATGATGGAATTTACTTCTTGAAGTAAATAATTTATATAAAGGAAGACCAACAGGACATCTTGCGATAATAGCCGAAATCCCATAAAATCTTGTATGGAAAAAGAAAACCTTCCCTTCTGGGAGTTTTGTCGTGTAGACAAAGGTCCTTTGATGCTGCAAACATCAAGACAAGAACCAAACATGAAAACAAAAGTAGCACACAAGACCTGCAGCGTGTGCCGTTTTATCCTCATTTTTGTAGAGAGAGGAAGCTTTGAAAACATTGCACAGGGAACACTAAACCAACAAAATCCAAGAAACTTCTTGTGAAACACTAGAAATGGTAAGTCTAGACTTATTTCAAAAAGCCAGTGAACACAAATGCATAAACTCCAATACCTTAACGAAGATTTCTTGATAATTTTGACTTGTGGCCAAACCATGGAAATTCAAAATGGCCTTTACATCGACCCACTACGTAAAAGGTCGAGAAAGATATCTGGTAGTTTATGAGTGCCTGGTAACAAAATAGGGATAGAAAATGCTCAAGGATCAAACAGGGGCAGGTAGTGTTAGTATACTTCTTATAACAACCTTCACATAAATAATGCTAAGTAGGATGATTTATTTGGAATGTGTTCAGTTCTTATATCTTTTCTGTGTATTATCCTCTAATTGTAATTTGGTTTACGAGGCTGTCGTTGGTGGGATGGGTTGTGTGCAAGAAAGTTTATAATGTGCACTCACTAGCTGAAGGTCTAAAAATTTGGGTAGCCCTGTTTAATAATTTGTGCATGTCCATGATGTCTGATTTATGGTCCTTGTTTAAATCCAATATTTAATAATATTGCATTCATATTTTTTTAAAATGCTAAAGTTTGATTTGCCACAAGGAAAAAGAAAAAAGGTAAATCCAAGCCAATTATAACTAACTGAAATTGCTGCTGAAATCTGATTAGTGTAAACAAATACTGACATAAAAATTCAGTTCCTCTTAAGTTGTCTCTTACCTGGTCGCCATCCAACCAATTCTCCGTGTTTAAGATTATCTTCCCTGAGCCAGTCCTCCAGAGGCTTAAAATATTCTCTGATGACAGAAGCGTCTATTTTCCCTTCTTCTCCAGTCAAGACGCTCATGGCCTCCCTCCAGTGTCTGGAAGATCCCAGCTGGAGCATATCCCTGTAAAGGTTGCAGAGAGGATTAGTTAAGCAAAATACAGATAACACATGTAAATGAGATATTAAAAGAATCTTCAGTACCAAGGTGACGTGAAAGAGAATTATAATACTTTTATTAGTGTTTTTTTTTCAGGAAGCCTGGAACTGACTGGATTTTCAACTCACCCAAGAGCATTGCCAGCTTCTGTTGACTGATAGATATCACACTTGTGCAATGGTTTGCTTGGATCTAGTGGGTCATACTCTCCTGCTTTCAGGCAAAGAGCTTTGTGGAACTGGAACTGTATGATGAAGCTCACGAAATATCTGTAAAAATAAAAGTAATTCGAAAATGTAAATAGTGGAACATTAGAAGCGTTATGAAACACTCCTGAGGAGGTTTCTAATACGTGGTGATGGATTGAATGAAGATATTACTTGCTTTTGGAAGAAAATTGGGGTGCTGTGGATTTTCTCTAAAGAGGTCTCTTCAAGAGATGAGTCCAACGAGAGAGAGAGAGAGAGAGAGAGAGAGAGAGAGAGAGAGAGAGAGAGAGAGAGAGAGAGAGAGAGTTTGTAGTATTGCTACATAAGTGCTTATGTCAACTTTTGTTGGCACAGAGGGGAGACTACACAAAATACTTTTTTTAATCATACTGATAATTGTAATTTAGAATTTTTCTTGATTATTGTAAAGTTCTACTTATTACTGAATGATAGAGCTTACAAACACCAAACAGGAAAACACATTTCTTCATCATTCCCTTTAGTTTTTACATTATATTTCCGAGCCATGCTTTTTATTTAGTGAAAAGTTTCACCATTTCTGCTACCGAGAGAAAGCTTTTCATCTTGCAAAAGATACACTGTTGCCTTTTAGGATTCATTGTAACCCATTGACACTGAAACCTAAACAGTATAATTTTAGTTGAGTCAGTTCTTACACTCCCCCATCATGCAGTCTTAAGATTACATGACTCTGTAAGACAAAAGAAGTCACCGTTTTCTTTTAGAGGAATGATTCAGCAATTTTTACTGCGGAAAAGGAGTTGTAACATTGACCAACGGTAAGGCAGCAAATGCCAAGGACGATTTTATGATAGTTGCTGCAACTGACATTCCACAGTAATACCTTTGCCCGTAGGAATATTTCTGTACTTGTTCTTCTTGATTTTACTGTATTTTCATGATCCATGTTTTTTTTCATTTTTATTTAGTTGTGCTCGTTTTGTCTTGTTCTTTTGAATTGTGAGCTGTTTGGATAGCAATGCTAATTAACTTGCATAAATTTCTAATCTTTCTTTTCCCACGTGCATAAGATTCTATCTCAAATTATCAGGTGGATATCAGAAAAAGCTGCCCTCTAAGAGGCATTCACAACCGAATGCGTGAGAGGATTCAGTAGTACTTCATGTTTCCACGTATGCTTGATTATGGGAACGAAGGGAGTAAGACTGAACTGTAAACAGTACGTTGGTCATTACTGAGTAACCATTAAATTCGTATGTCTTGCCTAGTAAGATTAGACAGTGAGATGTTGACACTGAGATGTTGACGCTGAGATGTTGACACTGAGATGTTGATACTGAGATGTTGGCCCCTTCATAATCAGATTTCCGTTCTGTGTTTCCAATTACGTTTCATAGCCTTGTATCATTAGTGCACTTTCAAAAGTACCACACCTGTTACACCTACAGGTCTATACTAAACCACTCAGTGCGTCATATTTTCCGGTTTTCTTCAACTTTTACTATTTATAGCTTACTTTAATACTTTCATACTTCTTTGTAATATTTGCGTTTCAGTTTGTAGCCGACTGCAGACGATAAAATGTGGCATAAAAATCTTTTTGGTGCTAATAATTTTAAGTAATTTTAAGCAATCAATAAAATCAGGGAAGGGAAATCTTATTTATAACAGGTAATATATTCGAAGAAGTAAGATGTATACTTAGAAATTTTGATAACAATATAGTGTTGCATTTGGAAAAATTTGGCTTAAATTTAATCGTAATCTTATTATTTTGAATACTAGTTTTCATTTAAAACTGATTAATCGGCTATAATGTATAGTAATCTAATTGTCATTTATCCATCATAGAATGGACAGTTATACATTTCACAACTGTGATACTTTCTTTAAAAGATATCAGTACTTCCCAAGGATATACTCGTAGACAGTCGATACTTATTTTGTATATAAAAATTATGCATTTTTCCTTTCTGTCAGCTATTAATATTTTTACCTTAAACTATCTATATAGTCTATGAGACTCTACCAATCAGCGAGCAGGATACCACGAGCATTATATAACAGGACTCAGAACCTGAAACTGAATTTTATTTTTTGTGGGGGGGGGGTGAGAAAATTACCTGTTGCAGCGAAGACCAATGACCTGGTAGATACTTCATATCTATTGCTGGATTATGAAGTAAGTGATCTTCCACTTAACCAACACGAGCAAGGCCTAATAAAATCGTCTATTTCAAAAGGCAACTGGGATGTCTGGAAAAGATAGGGTAAGATGAGGGTACCGGTATTTAACGCAGGCTATTGCAATTCCTGACGGCGCGAACAGAAAATAGATGATTATGGAAAGCAGTTATTAACGTCGTCTACTTCAAAAGGCAGCCGTGATGTTTGGAAAGGATAAGGTAAGATGAAGGTACCAGTGTTTAAAAAGTGCTTTTATAATTTATGATTACGAAACGCAGTTATTTTGTAACCTGAAATCTTCACTGTTTAACATCCACAATGAAGACATTGACAAGACATTGCTTGGTTCTAGAACTGAACGAGAATCTGAAAAGCAACTGTCAGTTCTATTAGATTACGTTGTATCTAACTTTTTCTTCTTAATACCATCAAGAGCAATAGCAGAACATAACTCTAAGAGTCATTTAAGAGAACTCTTCTTAAAAAACTAAAAAAAACTAACTCTTACTGTTTTTTTATACTGAATGGAGTAATAAAAGAAAACTTAGAGAATTATTCGAGAGAATAATTCTTAAAAAGAAATGAAAAAACCTACCCAATGTATGGCCAATTAGCAGGTACGTGGTACTTCGCTCCTGGGTCGAAGTCGTCCTCTGTCCTGAGAACAGGAGGTTTGATTCCTTGCAATTCGTACCTGAAACGGAATGAATTTATAATAATACTGATAGACAGGGGAACAAAAAGAATATTAAAAAATGAAAGAGTTTAAGGAGGTTTTAATGTTAGTTCACATGACCAACACAAATTGTATCAGAATGAATTTGTGAAAATGGTTTTTAATAAGAGCATAAAAAGGAATTAATGAACTTTACAGCAATTAAGAAAAATTAAGCCAGGAATTTGTGACAAGCCTCTGCATAATATTCCTTTCCCATATATTTCTAGGTGTTACCATGGTATAATATTAGGCAATGATACATTATTCTTTCTATTAGTCTTTCTTATAAAAAGTTAAAACCGTTGGAAATGGTTCTGTAACAAAAGTCAGCCAAATCAATAGGTACTGTACATGGGTAATGTACAAGACCAAAACAAATACATGCGTAGTGGGGCTGATTGAATTCAGTGTATTGTGTAGCTTATCTGTTATCAGAAAACGGAACAATGGAACTCATTTTCTTTCAGTAAAATTTCCCCTTATCGAAAATGATTATGATTGAGGTAACATTTTAATGAGCAGCGTCATTACAAAGATTTGCCTATTTTATACATTTATAGTTTTTCTTAGTGCTAAATTTGTATGTTCCTAAAATAATATCAGTAATTTTTAATCATCTTAAAAAGGATTAAAACGGCATCACCTCATAAGATTACAGAATACCACCGAAAAGAAATACCTATCATTACCTAAGATCCCACCAAGCGCAATTCCAGTCATTTTCTGGAATCGAACCGTCGAAGAGGCCCCATCTCCAGGAGTCCATGGCGTAGGCGAAGGGCAGGAAAGCAATCTTGTTGAGAGCCATCTGGAGGAGGAAATTGATGTCGACCTCGAAGTCTTCCTCCACTTTCTCCAGGAGACCAATCTTTTCGAGATGCTTCGGAGTCGAGACGCTCAGCGCTAAAGTGTCTCCCAAGGCCTCGTGGAAACCTAAGGGAAGTACGATGCTTGTGGAATGTTTTCGTCTTAGGCAGAGAATGCTGGAAATGTGTTGTAATTATTTGAATTAAGAAAGCCTAAATTTATATATATATATACATATATATATATATATATATATATACATATATATATATATATATATATATATATATATATATACATACATATATATATATATATATATATATATATATATATATATATATATATATATATATATATATATATATATACATACATATACACACACACACATATATATAATATATATATATATATATATATATATATATATATATATATATATAAAGGCTCAATGGTCATAGTCACTTTGCACTATTTTCGTTTTTTCCCAGCCAGTCAGCAGTTCGAATCCCTCTGGTGACGAAGCACTTATCACCTATAATTCCCCTTGGGTATAAGTTATTCCCGAGGTATGAATTAGATATCAAACGAAATTTTTTGGCGTAATAATTATGAATATAGAAATAATGTAACGATGTACATTCAAAGAAATTCGTAAGCATATGTCATAGGTTTCAGAATTTTAGACGTATCAAAACAAAACAACGTTTAAGGACGATTTAGAAAGATTGAAAATACCTGTAACCTTCATTACACTTATTGACTGCCAATATACCCTTCAGTCCTCAGAAGGTAATTGCATTTAAATTTCTCTGACACCCAGCCAGCTTCGCCACTG